>NC_134480.1:18579987-18624050 GCF_964194025.1 Convolutriloba macropyga
TCTATCAGACGCCTGCAATTTCCGTATTTCTGGTTTTTCGATCTTATTAGTATGTATTTACGAATGTGAAGAGTTGCTCTTTTGCGAAATTGACGTAGAAATTTGCTGGTATTGCTGTAACGGTCGTACTAGGAAACGGAAATGCGGACATACATAACAAGAAAATGTAAGTTGCAAAATTTTACAAAATTGCTACTTCGGCTTTGCACTGAAAAACGTCTCCCAAAAACTGGCCCAATATCGGCTAATTTTTCTATTATAATTGTTTTGGATGCTGAGCAGAAATGCTACAATGCGGACTCCAATTGGACTGAAATGACTACTTTTTATTGAAATGACTATTTTTTATTGTTCTTTCGTTATTCTCATAGTAAATTCACAGTATTTTCATGCTGAATTTTTTTTCTGAGATTTTTTTTCCAGGCTGAAATGTTGTTCTGATCAGTAATTCCACAGTCTGATTTTGTCATGTAGTTCAGAACAAATTCAGAGAAACTAGGTTGTCCTGATTTTTTACTCTGATCAGCTTAATTTTTGACATGATCATGATACTTGGCAGTCCAAAATTCAGAACAAAAGTTATCATGATTCAGCGCTGAAAAAATAATTTAGTGTAGTCCGGGCGTTTCCTGACTGGTTATGACCCTATTGTTACCAGATAACCGTTCCATTTTTTCAACTAAAATATAGATGTTGTAAAAATTATTTCTCGATGCACTTGTTTTCAACTGACTATAGTGATCAAACGAGAACGTTAGACTGCATGAATAATCAGTTTGTACACGAGGCTTCTGGGTAACTCTAAGTGACTTTATAAAATTATGTGCAACCACTCATAACAGTGCATATGATCTAAACATTTTTTTAGCGTTGGTTCAATCGTTTGCCCCATTTATCAGGTTAGCCTTTCTAACATTTACCAGATGAGTATATTAATCAGCACCAGTTTTTACTTTTGCTCAAACAATTTTGCTTAGTCTAAGCGCCACGGAGCTGCCACCAAAGAAATTCTAACGAACAATCCAAATGTTCCAGCATAACATTTCAATTTCAAAATGTAAGTTTACACTCAAATCGAATTGCACATTTTATTGTAAATCAAAATGGGTTTCAAAGTACCAAAATAGAGAAAAAAAACGTAGTTAAAAATTAGTTAAGGTTGTTAAAAAGGTAAAATCACGGACATTGAAAACCGCAATCAATCGTAGTTTTTCAGAACAATTGAGCCAATTGTTGAACAAACAACAAGCATTCAGAAATTAAGGAACAGTAAACTTAACATGCATTGCTACCAATGTTTTCATAAGCTTCCATTTATCTTATGTACAAAAATTTACTTTGAGGTACAATTTAAAAATAAAATATTTTGAAAATTGATTTTGAACCAAGTAATAAAACTCGAAATTAATTAAAATTGAAAAAATGTACAAAAATGCTCAAAATCCAGTTTCATTAGGTTTATAAATATTACGTCTAGAGAGAATCGAACACCAAGAAATGTCAAGAATCATTTCTGGAAAATAAGTTTCTGAAAAATGATTTTGGAATTTAAATATGCAAATATTTCGTTTAAAAGTGAGAGGCTATTTTTGTAAGAAAATATTTGGAACTGAAATTGATCCGATAGCTGTCGATATCTACAGTCACGGAGACAAAAACTGAAATTCACAGGGGAGTTTCCTTGTTTGGGTGATTGATGCAATTGCGGGGCAATTTTTGCACAAACCACATTACGTGACCAATATCGGATTTCTCGAGTAAATTTACTCATTTTTCATTTTTTCATTTTTCATTTTTTCTCGTCCCATCTTTTAAGATTACAAACTTATTCCGCCGTTGAAGTATATATTAGCTAAAATATTGTCAATTAGGTCGAAATGAAAGAAAACCTGTTTGGTTATTAATTTCAGAAATATCCGGCTCAATATTAATTGTGGATTAAGAAGACAATTTGTAATTTTGTAATCGACAATTAGACCTTTAAATTTGTTCTCAAATAATTACTCATGAACTTCGGGTAATAAAGTTTTAGGCTAATTACATGCGCAAAACGATGGAATCGGGTTCAGTTTGTCCGTGAGTACACAATGCAAAATGTAAGCCTTCTTTTAAGATATAAGTAACTTGTTTACAAGTTTTGAGTAACTATATTCCATCGTGGAAAATGGTTATGCAAAATGTGAAATTCAGACGAAATTTATCAATCGTTTATGAAAAACGCAAAATTTATTGAAATTTACCTTTTCGGACGTTGGTCAAGTTATGCAAATGAACAAGTTGGTGTTCTCAGCTGTGTGCTAGATTAGAGAGAAGAGTGGAGAGAGTTCAACTGACGCAAGGTCGGAATGTCTTGTGTCTTCTTGTGACATTTAAGTACGAAATACTGTCATATATATGTTAGCGATGATGCCGGAGAGGTTTAACCGGAAAGGAAAAAAGGGTAACCAACAGCTTCATTCTGATTGGTCAAAATATCAGTAGTTCGTCCAACCAATAAAAATGGTTTGAGGTATTAACTCAAACTCAACCGGCCCAAACTAGGTTAGACAGAATTAAAAATCGGAGGGATTCATTCCTACCAATAACGAGGCTGAGAGCGTATCCCCATGGCGCTTGTGCCCAGATCAGTCCTAATTGTGGGTTGTAGAAGGCCTCTGCTGTCCCATTGATGTATCCGCCACCAACCCATGTTGCTGCACAGCAAACAGATCAACATTTTCGAAACATCATCATATTTGTATTCAACCAATTAAATCCAAATTCTCACCCGGCTGGTTTCTTGCAAGACTCTTGCAAGATTATACATAATGATACCAGTGTCTTATAAGATTGCTACATGATAACCGTAAAAATAACGTAATAATAATACATAAATAAATAAATAAAATAAATAACTAAATAAATAAATAAATAAATAAATGAATAAATAAATAAATAAATAAATAAATAAATAAATAAATAAATAAATAAATAAATAAATAAATAAATAAATAAAAAAAATAAAAAATAAATAAATTATTTTAAAAAACGTAGGTTTGATTGGAATTCGATGGGTTTATTTGAGAGAATTCAGGATAGGGCAGCAACTTGCGACACCATAGGAATCGCACAACAGTCGTCCACCTAATACGAGGATAGCCGGAAAAACAAGAAGCTATCACAGAGATTTAAAGAAAGTTCATTAAATCAAAGTTTATATAGTCACAATTTGTTTTTGAAAATCAACAATCAACATTTGAAAATTTAGAGCGATTGAAATCGATTTTTTAAATCAGAGAACGCCTGTTGTATTATTTTTAACATTCTTTCAAAAAATTTATAAAAACAACAACATTTTTATCAGCAAATATTGTTCAAAAACCATATGCACTTTTGAAGCTCGGGTTCCTCTGAAAATATATAAAAAACTTCTGTGAACTGCCAGTTATCCTGCTAGATAAACTACTTTTACGCCATAACCAATTATAAAGACAAACGCCAAATATGAGCAGCTGCAAAACTAATTTAACAAGTCACTTTTACAAGATGATAACATACATACATACATGATATATACATCTAGCATTTAAGTTAGAATGGATATTAAATTATCTTAAATTTTATTGCATGTGCATGTTTTTGAACATTACGCGTATGCTTCAAAGGGAAGTAGGATATAATTTAGTAGGATATAATATTACTTATTTAGGCGAAACTAATTTTTGTAGCCATTAGGCAAAAATTTTGAACAAAGGTTTTGCGGAAATTAGGCGAATACCAATTAAAAAATTTTATAAAAGGAGGTATTGCAATATCCGCTGAGTGATGTAATGTAACAAAATAACTACACGAATTGATTTCGTAGAAAGACAGCTCGGAAGATTATCAAAAAATGAACAAAATTTTTGAATTTGGATCTTTGTCTTGATGTTGTTTAACCCCAACTCCGCCATTTTTTTTAATCGGTAGTTCTAAATTATTTACATTAAAACCATTGATAAGTATTTAAAACTTTTGCCATTTTTTCTCTGTTACTTTTTTAAAAACCAAAATCATTGGTCGCTATGACACTGAATACAGTAAAAGAGATGCAATACAATGAAAACAATTATATATTTCGCATGTATTTTTAGCAACTCTTTTGCATGTAGAGAGAACTGTTACGGACACTTAACAACGTTATAACATCGATTGGATTTCAAAGTACCTCGTTTAGTGTTTTAATTGCTATTTGCCTAATTCCACAAAACTGTAGTTCAGGATTTTTTCTAAATGGCTTCAAAACTTTGGTTCGATTAATCCCATCCCCTGCCTCGAAGCCTATTTGATAATTAACAAGCATATTTGATAACCAACGAGCCTGCAAAAAAATTTTATTCTTCATTTTTGTATTTTTGGTATTCTAAAGAGAAAGAAACTAAGTTCAATGGCTGAAGAAATTTGTGTGCTGTTTAATTGTTAGCGGCAAGAACTCAATCCCCTTTTTCTACATCCCAAATTTTGTGGAGTTACTCCATTTTCATTATTTTTAAATCCAAATATATCCAAAATGTAGCTCTTACTGCGTTGATGATCAAAAGAATTCAAACAATATTCAGTAGTTATCAAACAGAGGGTCAGCTTGCAAGGTTCTTACGCGCAATATTATGCATTATCATACCAGACTATTGTTCTACAGCGAAATGTTTATATCACTATACCAGAGACCAGAGTCTTATGAGATTCATGCAAGATTTTGACTGATATCTGTGCATCTTACGATATCACTGTTGCAAGATTTTTACAGATGTCCCTCCATTTTTTTAAGAAAAAAGAGACGTCGAAAGAATTGCTAATGGCTCTAATGTTTAGGATACTAACTGTTAAGGCATCAAATTTTGACATTATAAGTGCGGAGATTAAATTTTTAATCTTTTAAGACTCTTGCAAGATTCTCAAAAGATATCTGCTATTTTTTCCAAAAAAACGTAACTTAATGTCAAGGCACTAAGTTGCGCAGCCTATAGGCGTAGATAAAATTTTCCAAATTGCCAGAATCTTGCAACGCTTGCAAGAATCTTGCAAGTCTTCTTTTGCAGAGCTCTTGCAAGACAAACATTTCAGGCTAGAATCTTACAAGATCATGCAGCATAACCGACCGAGGTCTACAAAGACTGCCAGAATAAAAATTGTATGTAATGTCAACTACTGGCTGCTACACTGAACATATTTTGCTAATGGTTTCAAGAAGTCTGTCGAATTATCCAAAAATGATCTTAAGTTAAAAAAAACCTATCACTTGCTTGCTTTTATATTGTCATGCAGGACCGAAAGACAAAAATCTGACAAAATTGAGAGCAGATAAAATTGTATCACAATTGTAACCCACATGCCAAAACCAGTATGCTTACCTGTCATAGTGAAAGTGCCAACAAGCCATCCGATATTCCTTCCAGCCAGTATATAGTTCTCATGGTCCGTGAGATCCAGGGGCGCACTTGCTATCGCTCCTCCCCCTCCACTCGTAGGGGATGGAGCCGCGTTGTTCGTCACTCCATCTATATAATAAAAGATATGAGATTGAACCCAGTGAAAGACATTTAATTTACCACTATATTTGGTATGATATTTATGATAATAAAACCTATAAAATCTTCGGAGCTTTTTTATAAAAATAATAATCTTGATCAATCATGATAGATCTTACTCTTTGAAAGTCAGTTATTTTGTGCATATCTTGGACGTTTTTTGTCAATGGCCTCTTAAATATTTCATCACAATATTACATTTTGTCATTGTGCTGATTGAAAAAGGCAAAAGAATTCATTGCAACTTGCACGTTTAGTCTTTATCATTGACAAATTGTTATATAAGCACCTCGCCTATAGAAACAACAATTATCATTTATAATTCTCGTTAATCAAAACCGACTACTCAGCATCATTCAAAAATATCATTATTAATAGTTTAGCTGATAAAACTCATGAGGAGCTCAATTTGTTGACCAACTTTCAAGCAAACTTTTAAAAATCTCGTTTGATTCTACAAACAGTCGTGCAAGATAAATAATTTTGCTTAAAAACTGCTCAGGCTCAAGAATCCTAAATTATTAACAGAAAATTAGAGATACTGACCATGCTCGTCACAATTTTCGTCAGTGAAAATTATTGGTAAGCTATCTAGATATCAAATTCGCTATCGAAGCTATACAAACTCAAAGGTCACAAATTTTTTTGAAAATCTTAAACACGATCATTTCAAGTGAGAGTAATAGTTGAGACAAGATTTCAATGGGCATCAGAGGCTAAACATCATTTTGGAAAGATTATTCTCAAAACCCACTATTTCAGAACCCACTATGAGGTGAGTGACCCAAGCCAGCTCAGATCAGACTGACTTGCGTCGCGCACATGGGAACCAGATCATCCAGACCTAAACCGACTCTGACCGGGCCAAATAGAAGTGATCAGTCCAACTAGTAGACTTTTTTCAGAACTCGCTTGGGTCGGACACCACATCTTGATAAGGAGAATAACATTTTGAGGCCTGAATAATTTTTTGAGGCCTGATGGTTTGAACCATGATGGACTTAATGCAATTTCCGCAAATATAAGCACAAATCGATAATTTCTTGTCTAGGTTGTTAGGAATTCGAAATTTTAAAAAAGATAATATCTTTTATACCCATTTAGTAATAGTTTTGCCGATACCTGCGATTGGAGTACTTCTTTTTTGAATAGTTTATTTTGATATATACATTTTGTAATATTTGTCGCATTGGAGCTCACGGTCATTCAATCAGCATTTTAAAATCAAACACAGCTTCAAATTCAATCATCAAATTGGTGCTTATTTTCAATATTGTGCTGTTTTAAGACATTTTTCCCCACTACGCTTCCTGATCTCTGAGTAAGTTAAAATCAGAGCTAGAAAATAAGCATTGAGCTAGAAACATTACTATCCAATGTTTGCCTTTCTTTTTCTCAGAACATCTCAGTCAACTTAAGGGTTATCTTAAAGTCATTTACAATTACTTTACAAATTTACAACATTAATTTACAATGTATTTGGGGTTACAATGAAAAAGTCAAAAAGAACTGACAAAATTATGTCTCCTGTGGAACGGTTGTACCATATTAAGATCATATTCAGTTGTTTAAGTATAGTTGCACTTCAAGTTTGCCCTTGGCTGACTAAAAGTCATAATTCACATATGTTAAATTTGCCGCCGACTAATAAGTCATCTTTTCAGTTTGTTCACATCACCCACTTCTTATCATATTTCATTCTCATAAATTTCATCACTTAATTCAGTTGCTCTTAATCTACTCTGTTTTCCACTAAGAAAAATCCCATTGGATTCGAGGAGGTTTCCACGTCAGATAAAATACAGCTACATTCGTAGCTCAATTGTTAAGCAAAACTAAAAGTGGTAATCCCACAAATTAGTAACAGCTTGGATTCGCACCTCGAATCCCACTCTACGTGGATTCGTGGCTCAAATACGTATCTCTACGGTCAGGGATATCACATGGCGCAGTCAGCAACCAAAGAACGTGCACTCCTTGGAATTGAACCCTTTTGGGAGAAACCAACACTAGAACCACCCTTGAGATGGGACCGCTGGCAGATCATGTTGAAGTTGTCTATCATGGCAAAAGAGGGTATTTCAATCGATACTCTACTCGAAGATTCCCAGACAAAGTCATCCTACCTCCTGAGCCTATATAAGAGGACAATGTTGAAAACAGCACATCTCAGGGCGAACGAAATCGAAAAATCCGAAACAAGCAATTGCAGAATTCGTGGCCAAATCGTTGTCAGAAAATTGAACTCATAGGTATATTGTGCGGTGAAAACCCTGGAAGTATTGTGATAACAAAGCAGTCTCCCTAACGTATCTCAGCCATGGGGATGGAGGGTAGACGAATATTTGGTTCCCAAGAAGCGGATATCCAGATTGATCGGGTAACAACAAAGGATCTTTGGGAAAGTCTAGATAGGGTGTTTACTAAACAACGAAACATCACTTTCGATCGGTATACTTTTCTCACCAGGAAACAACTGAAGGGAGAACCTGTGGAGAAGTTCTACGGTTGTCTTCAGGAACTATCCTTGAATTGCGATTTAGGAAGCCACGAGGAATCAATCATTCGTGATGTCTTCATAGCAAACATGCAAGATGGCGAAATCCAAAGAGAATTGCTAAAGGAGACAAGAACAACGAAGAAGACACTAGAAGTTGCCATGAACATTGAAATGGGAATACAAAATCAACTGAAAATATCTGGGACCGCAGCTCAGACTACCACAAACGAAATTACCAGTACGACAGTGAATAATGTACAAGAATCATGGAATAGATCACGCCCATCGACTAACCAATTCGTCAAGCCTTCAATTTGTCCGAACTGTGGCTATGGATGGTCAGCTTCGCATAGACAAAATTGCCCTGCCCGTGGAAGGAATTGTAAAAATTGTGGTATTGTTAACCACTTTGCAAAAGTCTGTCGCAAACCTAAAATCCCCTATAAACCAAAACCCAGAGTAAATAATGTAGATGATTCTGTTTCTGAGGCGGCCACAGTGGGTACCTCTACAACAGCGGCCGAACAAGTCAATAATATAGACAGACTACTCAAGCAGCAGAGCATATACGACGCAAACTATGATTCGGATTATGACGACTATAATGATAATTGTGTGGCGACGATTTCAGTTAAAAGCAACACTCGAGAAGTGAAACCGGTGAATTTGGACATTTGTGCCGGGAATACGACAACAAAAGCATTGGTGGATTCAGGAAGCGTGTGCACAATTATTAATAAAAGTCTCGCAAACGCGGTGGTGTCAGCATGCAAAGAAGGCTATTGGGTACAGTCACCAGAGATACATGACCTGAAATTTTCTCTAATGAAAAAATCAAAATTTTTGGTGTGACTAATACATCAATCAAATTGAATGACTGAATAGCCACGGGCGTTGATGTAACAGTAGTGGAAGATGGTCATCGACCAATCATTGGACGGGATCTCTTCTCAAAGCTAGGCTTTTCTCTCACCCAGTTTAAACAAGTGGCAAATAGTGATCAAAACCAATGTTTAATCAAGAAACAGATTGCATTTGATTTTCCAGGTCTCATCACCAGAATCGGTAAATCTTTGAAACATTCAGTTAAATCCACATTTCACAAACAGTTTACACCTACACATCAAAAAAGACGACGAATCCCAATTAATTTACAACCACTAGTTAGTTCAGAACTTAAAAAACTACTTGACGAAAAACATATCATAAAATTAAACAGTTGTTCAGATAAAAATTTCATTTCTCCAATAGTTATCTCAGTAAGAGAGATAAAACAGTTAAACTGGCTTTAGACTCCAAAATGTTGAATAAATCTATTCGTAAAAATAAATACCAAATGCCCAATATTGATAATTTAATTGACACGATTCAGCGAAATTTCAATACAACCGCTTCACAAGAGACAACATATTTTTCGACTTTGGATTTGAAATACGCATACAGTCAACTTAATCTAGACCCGGAAACGGCTCGGCATTGCAAATTTATTATTATTAGTGGTGAGCGAACTGGTACATATCGTTTTATTACCGGTTTCTACCGATTAACTGATATGCCAGCGGCATTCCAAAAAGTAATGGATTATACATTAGTCGGACTTCAAAATACTTATTGCTTTTTGGACGATATAATCGTAGTTAGTCGAGGCTCTAAAGAAGAACACTTTAAATTAGTCTACAGATGTTTAGAAAAATTAGATGAGGATAATTTAAGAATAAATTTACCTAAGTGTCACTTCGCTAAAACCGAAATTGAATGGTTAGGTCATAAATTTACTCAGTCAGGAATCGCACCACTTGAATCAAAAACAGCGGCCATCTTATCCCTACCAGCACCAAACAACTTAAAACAACTACGATCATTCTTAGGCTCTGTTCACTATATAGGAAAATTCATCACTAACCGATCACAATTGTGACACCCACTTCGGCGATTACTTAAAAAGAACACAAAATTTGTTTGGAATGATGAACATGAAACTCACTTTCAATCAATTAAAAATAAAGTCGCAAATGCAACGGAAAGTACACATTATAATCCACACTTGGAAACGCGGATCAAATGCGACGCATCTAGAGCGGGATTAGGAGCAGCATTAGAGCAACGCTCACCTACAGGTTGGCATACAGTTGCATTCGCGTCTCGTTTCCTCAACTCAAACGAGGAACGTTACAGTGTTAACGAATTAGAATTATTAGGAGTTCTGTGGTCCGTTGAATATTTTAAATACTATTTATTTGGCAAATCATTCACAATCATCACAGATCATCGAACACTACTTTCATTTATGAAGGAACACCTGTCCAACAAATCTTATGATAGTCGCTTAACCCGTTGGATAGATCGTCTTTTACCTTTTGATTTTAATATTGAACACATACCAGGCGCAAAAATAGGGCTGGTAGATTATATTTCCCGCCAACCAAACCAGGAAGCAAAAGTTACAAACAAATATGATGAGGAATTTGCGTTACCAAAAATTACCCGAATTCGTGACGCTATTGCAGCAATTTATGTAAATACCACACAGCAAAACTGTCAATCACAGCACTTTTGCAGCGTCAATCACACACATTCCACACGTGCCTCACATCCTCACTCAACAAACTACTCTAGTTTGCTTTCTGCCATTCATCGTAAAACCACTCAGTTGCTTCTCGAGAACTCTGCAAACGCAGCTCAAATCCATTCTAATTCAAATTCAAACACACACTCAAGTCGAATCCAGCCGAAATTTAAAGCTCAAGCAAACTCAACCCATATTCATTCAATCTTTCAATTCAATATGACAAGCTCGAGGTCAAACCCACAAACCCCCCCCCCCCACCCCTACCCACAGCAGGGTCACCTTCCAGTCGACCCCCAACTCCGCCGTGAACTCCACCCAGTCTTCAAATGACGGCCAAAACTCTCCCAATTCGGAACTGTCGAAGGAGGAAGTATTCGAAAACAACTTAACGCAGTTGTTTACTAAGAGATTCCTGGCCGTCCTCACCAGTAAGGACGCGGTCCTTAAAGAGGTGCGAGATTGCATCTTGCAAAACGATCCACAACGGTGTAAAGAGGTGAACCCTTATTTGTTCTCATACTGGAGGGACTTGCACGTACGGTCCGGTTGTGTATGTGTGGACGAACGTGTGGCAATTCCACACTCCATTCAAGACGCCGTACTCGGGAGTCTCCATCTCACGAACCCTGGCAGCTGGGGTATGATAACCCTGGGACAATATGCATTTTGGCCTTATATGAATCGTGAAATTCTAAACAAGGCTGCCCAGTGCAAGCCTTGTACTGATATTGGTAAGAATCTCAAACCCATTGTTCCGCCGACAAAATGGAAACCTTTATTAAATTGTTCAGAACCTAATGAAGAAATACAAATTGATTTTGGCGGCCCTATTACAAATGAAAGAAATCAAGATATCCATTTTCTTGAATGCATTGACCGTTTTTCAAAATATCCTACTGTAGAAGTCCTTGATAAAGCTAACGGACCTAATGTAAATAAATTCTTAGATGAATATATTCAAATACACGGTGTTCCCCGAAATATTAGGTTAGATCAAACTCGTTGATTAATAGATATAAAGTCAAGAATTCCTGTAAACAACATAATATTAACATAATCACCGCTCCTGCTAGTGACCATAGAGCTATTGGATTAGTAGAGCGTTTGATACAAACTATTAAACGATGCTTAAGATGCATGAAATTAGATAGTAGAAATAACGCATTCACAAATAAAGAAGCCATAAAGTCAATAGTATATCAATTGCGTATATGCAAAAAAAGACAACAAATGTAACACCTTTCCAAGCACATTTTGGAAGAAAGGCAAATACACCACTAAGTAATATTAGCACAATACGAAAGTTATCAAATTTGTCATATGAAAACATTCTCCGCCACTATTTAGACGCAGATACAGTTCCGGTGGAGGACTACCTCAATAAACATGGATGGGTGACCGGTGACTGCAGTGACATACTCATCGAAGAGGCGATGCAAAAGGCACAAGTGGATGCAGGACTTCGTTATAATGGTGATACGAACAAATCGGTGTCCAGATTCGTTATGCATCCGAAACTAAATAACACCATTCCACGGTCGGAAAAGTCACTGGAAATCAAACTAGCACGCAAGGTGTCTAAGAGGTCCAAGAGATATCTTCGTGGTCTATGGGAAACATTGGCCCCGGGCAGTATGGTTGTCCGAACTTCTGACACGACCACAATTATTAAGGAACCCGGAGTTCCAGAGGTAAGTGTGAGGAACAGCGATATTGCCAAATTCGGCACTCGCGCTGACACGTAATACAGAGTTATGGCAATACGCTCAAAGACGTCCTCCTCCCTATGAGAAAACCACGAAAGAAAAAATTGCCCAACACATAAAGGACCTTTAAAAGAAGTATCGTGGGGAGATCAATATTCGCCATCGACCTATCCAGTCTGATGCGGCCTCAGGAGTTTCATCAGCCAATAGCAATATTTCGAAGGCCATGACTTCCCGTAAACCGAAGAAGCCACAACCGGGAAGTAATCGCTCGAGCAAGTCGTCAACCAATTTAAATACGTCCAACGCATCCTCTATTGCTGCGTCATCGGTCACCTCGTCCACTGCTTTGCCGTCTACATCGAAAACCAAAAGGAATCGACGAGCTCAAGACTATTTTGGTTTCGAGAATTCTGTCTGTTCCATTAGCGATGACTCTGCTCCTGCTTCCAAAAGACAAAAGACTGCAAATCCGGTTATTGAAACGATACTCCAAGAAGAGGCGTCACAGCCTCCTTCAACTGAAACAGAATTCGAGATACCAGTAGTGAGTCCTCCTGCACCTCCCCCTGTCGGAACCTGGTCTCCGGAGAGTTACGAATACGACGACTATGCAAGGGAGATTAGCATGAGCGTCTTCGACGCAGAAAACCAAATTTAAAACTAAGTAAACTATTGTTCAAAACTTATTCCTTCATTGCATTTCAATTTTAAATTTATTCAATTAGCATTTATTTAATGTAAATCTGGATTTGCAGTACAATTGTGCTGATTTTCTGTTAAAGTTTGCTATTTCTTTGTGAACGTGTTTAGTTTTTAAATTGTTAAAATTCATTTGGTTTCCTCGCATTAAATCATAATCATTTAATCTGTTTGGGATACGCACCACTTTTGTGCAATAATTTATGCTCTGTGCTTACGATTAACCGTAACTGTCAAGGACTTACATGTAATGTAATCTAAACAGCATATGTCCCTCCTTTCCACTGTAAATTTCTGTTGATTGTTGCTGCTCTCATTAATTTACTAATTATACTAACCGGTACATATGTAATTAATATCCTAAATTTTACACTGTTGCAGTCTAAAATTTAATTAGAGTCGAGGATATGTGGTGCGGTTGTACCATATTAAGTTCATTAAGTTCATGTTTATTTTCTCTCAATTACTTATAGTGTGCGTGCCTCTCTCTGATAAAGTCACCAAGAGAATCTGACATTAAAGCAGAACCACGTAGCGGTTCGCGATTAAAGCCAGAATCTTGAAATGACTGTAGCAGGATTTACGTAACCAATCTACCGGGGGAGGGAGAGGAGGGTGAAAAATTCCGAATCTTGCTTAAAATATGTGCTTGCGTCGACTTCCATGTCGCTCTATACAATAGTCCCGTGAGATTGGCATTTTTATCCTTTAAGAACTGATAACATGTTATACAAGAATTTTACAAGCTCGTAAATGAAAAAAAATATCCCAGTGGTAGACTATGCATTATCATTTTTATATGAAGAAATCCATGGAGCAAACCTTTCGCATTTATTACACATATTTGAACAATCAAATTTGAAAATGAATTATGTGAACGAAAATAGATGACACACATTGGCATGAAAATGAGCATTTTGAAAATAATTAACATACTCAGTTCATTCTAACATTTCGCTTGTGTTAAAATTTATGTAGACAAGATATAGTTCACATAGCTTATTGTCAACAATTTTCTGTTGCAGATAAAACGATTAAAACGTCTAAAAGTCTAATCATAAGTACTATACCGGCATCATTGTTTTCCATCGATGGCAAGGACTCTGGCTTGTCTGGCACTGCTGGGTTCCTGTACTTTTTCCCCTTCCATCCTGCGTACATTCCCACAAGGAATATGAGGAAGTAAAACAGCACAAGGGCGAACAAGCCCCCCACATTAAGTCGTGCTTCAGTTGTGGGCTCGTCGGAAGAAGTTTCGGTGGCTCCTAGGCCATCTAGGTCTAAAGTGTAGTCGGCCATGGGAATACTGGAAGGGTTCCACGGGTTGGCCATTAGTCGCTGATAGTTGGGTATAATTAAGAAATTTCAACAAAACTTAGTTCGTATTAATTAATTAATCAAAGCAAACTCAAAGAAAATTATTGCCAAAAAATTAAACTTATGAATCTCAAAAAAGAACATATGAATCTCAAATGAATAAATAGTTGTAATTATAAATAGTTAATTTAAAGGGTAATGATAATCAAACAAGGTTCAACTGATAGTGCATGTTAAATAAGTTTTTGGTGTATCATTTTTTGCTCTAATTTTCCGAATTTTTAGTCTATGAAGGTGAAATTTTTGCTTGCCTCTCCTCAGTTTTTAACAACTAATAAGATCTCTTTAATACGCCTTTCCATATCAAGAAAATCGATGAGATCAAAGAGTTGTCCAAATAAGGAGGATTGTTTAGATTGGCGGGAGAATTAAAATTAAAAGAAATGAATGGAAGAAGAAGTTATATAGTAGGAGCAGTTTATGAGTAAGTAAGTAACTTAACTGTAATAGGTTATTGTAACAGAAGCCTATCCCAAGAGATACAAAGTTAGCCCAGAGGGCGTGAGGCTACGTGAAGAAGATGGGGGGTAAAAGTGGGCTTATTTGGTGCTGGAGAGGGTTAGTTGGTGGGCACTACAAAGGGGGAATCAACTGGGGGTATTAAAGAGGCGCTGATTGCGTAGGAGGGACTTGATATTGGTTGGCTGTTGTAGAGCTGATCGGGTGGCCTGGGGGGTCATTGGGGTTGGTGTGGCAGTGATGAACCCAGTTGTGGAAGTACTAGTGGTTGTTGGGGTTGTTGTAGCAGAGCAGAATCAACCCAGTATAGTGGCTATAGTGTTGAGTTGGTCATAAACACGACATCAAATCTCACACGCTGAAATCAGAGATGGGATTAGAGGGTACAGCTCTTACTAGGGGGGTAGAGGACATAGAGTAGATAGTTCATACTAAGTTTTTTTGCACCTTTTTTGATGTAACCAAATCAGCAGTCCATTTTATTTCACAATATAGTTAGAGTGGTTTATAGCGGGATTCATTATTTGAGTTCAGTGAGCTAAGTTGATATGAATCACCGCTAATTATGGTACCAGATTTTGAGCCTTATCTACAGCAAGTTGTTCGAAACTCTGCTATATTTTTGAATCAAGAACCCACGGTTTTCAACTTTTCTCCAACTTTGATACAAGTTAAACAAAATTTTTGGATTGGTTATTAAAGCTAGTGATGTTTTCTCTCTATTGTACATGATATAACCCAAAATTTTAGGCTTAACACGTATATCACAAATGAACTAATGTTATTTTCGAATATCATTAACAGAAGTACGAACAAACTAACGAGAAACTCAATTATTCAGAAATGAGAAGAAGCATTTTAGTACATAAAACACATTTCACCAGAAGCAGTACATGCCAGAAATTTCCGTTTTGTTAACACTCTTTCTACAGCTCTGCAGACGATAAAATATTCGTCACAGATTTGAAGAAATTTTCCCTTTCTGAAAAAGTAAAATGATTCTAAAAGACCTTAGACAAATGCATCGTAAATTGTGTCATTTTCAACACATGTTTGTCATAAAGACCAATTTCTTCAAGTCATTCACCAACCCATGGCAATTTTTTTTGAGTCAATAAAACATTCTTTTGTTCTCACTTTCAGACAAGATTTTTTTGGTCAAGAGTTGTTTGATGACGCACTGAAAAAAGTTAATTCAGAGCACTAATTTCTTTTTACTGAACTTCCCAGAAGCAATCCATTTTTATCTTTGAACTTTAAAAGTGAGGCACAAAATATTGAAACAAAGTCAGCTGTGGAAATCGCAATCAGGAAGGAGAATCAATAAAAAACTATTTGCATTGAGAAAGATTTGTGATGTTTTTGACAGTTTGTTTCACTTCGATCTGCTTATGCCTGTCTTGTTTTCAGATCCCAATTCGTTTGCTAAAATTGTCAAAAATGCATAATGTTATCAATATTATCAGCTTCACAATTTCAAAACAGAAATTTAAATAGTATCACAAAATTTGCTTCAATTTCAAATGCGCTTTTCATTTCACTGCTTTCTTCTCAAAAGTTTTGCAATACAGTTCCATAATTATAAATATTTTGTTCGAAAAGCACTCTTAAAAAAGCTTAAGTTTATAATTTTACAATTTCAATGGTTTACGATCCAACTCTTCATTAAATTGTTGTTACGAGAAAACAAAACATTGTCACTTTACACTCGGACTGTCATTTTTTGACCACAGCACTTAGAGAACCTAGCAAAATTTCCGGCAGTGGAAGATTCGATACATTTTTAAAAATTTTTTTTACTAAACAAGGAGGCTCGTTAATGTGCGTTCGCACATGATGTTCCGACCCGCGCTCATCTACAATTTTGACTTAACTGTCTTTTGACTTACATTTTTGACGAAGAGATAATCAAAAATAGGTGTTTGAGTTTTAAAAAATCGCTACACGAACAAACTAATAATAGAATTAAATAATGCCATGCCTCATTACAACGAGATGTGCATTGAAAATACTACAAGAAAAAACAACAAAAACAAAAAAGCAAAAAACAAAAATTTCAGACAAAACCCTAACAATACAAATTTAACTTTTCCTAACTACTCAGCAGATGGCATTTTTCCTTGATGAGACTAGGTAAAATGTCGACAAAAAGAAGACATAATGATCGAAAAAATCAATCAACAGTTTTTAAACTAATTCGTTTCAAGTCTTAAAAATCATCAACTGGTAACGAATTAATTCTGGATAAATTTCTAAAAAGTCGAAATGAAACCAATAGGACCTGTTTTTGGTTAGATAAGCCATTGTAACGGACTAAGGATGCAAAAAAAACTCAAAAAATCACGAAATACAAATTACAAACATTCCGAAAACACAAATTAGTGAAGCCATTAAAATCATTAGCTTTCATCTAAATGAGTCGTATTTTCATTTCAATTTGTTTTTATACCAATCCAGCTAAAATTATACCAGCTGAATAAATAGGTTCAAGTGAGCCACCTTTTAAATTCTTTGGGATCTTTTTTAAACGATAGTACTAAAGGAGAAAAAGAAACACAAATACAAAACTCACAAAAAATTTCATAAAACGCATATTGTCCAACGAACAAAACATTAGTTCGGTCATAGTCTCAGTAAACATGTTATTATTAAAATACAGGGAATGTCATGGGACCTCTCAATGATGACGAAAACAACAAAAACTGAAAAAATTGAAAAAACCTTAAAATCTTAAAAATGTGTACTATTATAAACTTTAAGACTTTTCGCTATAAACTGATTGCCTTGAGTTACATCATTCAATCAATCCACAGTTACTAGCTTACGAGACCGGTCAGCATTTTACGGCTACCTAAAGAACAAAAAAAAACAGGCTATTACAGCAAAATAAAAAAAATGGAAGAAAAAAGTGTCGAAGCCATTAAAAGTGCAGGTTTCAGTAAAAATTTGTCTTCTTTCAATGGTATTTCTTTCAAAGCATTAACAGCAATGGTATTCTTTTTAAAACAATTTGACGCCAATAAATCAACAAACATGAACAGATACATTAAAAAAACAAAGTTTTTTGATAAAACCACTACTATCAACGTTATTAAACTCAATAGCTTTCAACGGAAGCTAAAAATACGGTAAGATAGATGAGCCGACGCGAATGTTTTTTAGTCATATCCCATCATTAAGAGTTTACATAAAGTCATTGACTATGAAAACAACAACAAACACTGACAAAATCCAAGAAATAGGTAGAAAAGTGCGAGAAGAAAGAGTCGAAACCAATTAGAGCATAAATTTTTCTCTGAAAACTTTATGCATGATCAATTGAACGTTTTTTATAAGTCAATGCAACTATCAATTTTAGGATAACGTGCTAAGATTCCAAAAAAGAACCAAAAGTACGAAAAAAACCAAAATTTTGTATTAAAAAATAATGAAAACTTGTGCATGGAAGTCATAACACCATTAGTTAGAACGTAAACCACTAAAAAGATTAACTTTGGTTGAGGTTTAAACGAAGGGTGTCAGTTCATTACTGAGACTGACTCAGAGTTCACGAAAAAAAGTTTAAGATTGGTCAACGTTAAAAAAATTTCGAAAAAATTATTTTCAAAGTCTTAACAGACATTAATTTCAATAGTTTTCCATGGAAGTCAATAAACACGCTCAGTTACACCTCAAAAAGAGCACAAGTATGTTCGTTAAGCACAGCTAATCGTTTTGATATCACAATAAGTCTAATATCTACGAAAAGCACAAAAAATACTTGCAAAAACAAAAAATTCAGTAGAAATCTGCAAGAAGAAAGTGTCGAAGCCATTAAAATCTTCAGTTTTTCAATGAAACTTTCATCTCCAACTAATTGAATATCTTCTCTAAGCCAGTGGGAACTATCAAAATTAGGATAATGTGATAAGAATTCAAAAGGAACCAGAATTAAAAAATATCAAAAAATTTAAAAAATCTGAAAACTCGTGCACCAAAGTCATAAAACCAAAAGTTAGAAGATTAAACCGCTAACTAGATCAATTAAAAGAGAAGGCGGCCCGGTTATTACAGAGATTGATTTAAAGTTCAAGAAACAAAGGTTAAGATCGTTTTTTGTAATATAATTTTCTTGAAAAATATTTGTAAAAGTCTTAACAGCCATTAAATCTAATATCTTAATCCGCTCAGTTATCCCTCTATTAGAAAACAAAGTTTTTTCATGGACAGCTATTCAATAAGAAATCACATTAAGTCTTATGACTATGGAAATAACAACAAATACATGCAAAAACCAAAAATTCAGTGGAAAAGTGGAAAAGTGCGCGAAGAAAGTGTCGAAGCCAATTAAAACATAAACTTTTCTCTTAAATGATCATCAATGATCCCTGCAACATCTTCCCTATGCCATTGGGAGATATTAATATCCGAACGATGTGATAAAATTTCAAGAGAGACCAATGACACGAAAATATCCAAAATATTTTTTGAAAAGTTTTGAAATCTTGTGGCATATGAAGTCATATAACTAGTAGTAAGAAGATAAGGGCACTAACCAATTTTATTTTGGTTGCAGTGGAAAAGATGTGGGTCCTGTCTTTACTGAGACTGACTCACAACTCACGAAAAAGGGTTTATGATTGGTTATTGTTAAAAAAACTTCTCGAAAAATGATTTTTAAAGTCTTAACAGTTATTAGTTGTTCAATCAATGCTCTAGATAGGTTCAGTTAACACTCATTACGAAACCTTTTGCACTTTCAATCCACAAGTCTACGCCATTGGACTCCAAAAATTTGGTAAAACCTCAAAAAGAAAATCAAAATTTCATTTAAATTTACGAAATCTCAGAGTCGAAGCCAAAAAAAAACACGAGCGATTCCTTGAAAACAAATTGTTTGTTCATCGGGCTTTTTTAAATGGTAAATCAATTTTGTCATTAATGGAACATCAGTTTGACTATTGACTAGTCTCTAGATGACTTAAGAAAAAAATATGAAAAGTTTTCCAAAAAAAAGAGCTCTCAAATCGAATTAGAATTTTTTTGATAGTAAACTTCCCTATGAGACCAAAACTAGGCTTTTTTTATCACCTTTCGTCTAAATTCATTCTTTTTTGTGGCGTGAAATGTAATTTTGGATCAATAATGTTATAAAAAATATCTTAATTTGAAAAACTACACTAAAAGTTAACGAAATCATGTCAAATATCACTTGTTCACACAAAACATCATTCCTCGATAACTCCTCGAAAAAACAAACGAAATTAAAAAAAATGTTTTTAGTTTCAAATTCTACGCTGGACGAGCTTTTTAAAGATACCACTCACATTTCTATTTGATGATTATATCGGTCGGCCAAAGTTGTCTGAACAAAGAAAAACCCATTTGAGTATATAGTTCCTCCCCCCGCTAGTGGGGTCGGAACAATAACCCTGAAAACAATGAAAATATATAGATTATGTGTCATACCGATTTCATGCAACTCAGAATGAGATAATTATTGATCATGCAAATTTTGACGTAATGAACAACTACAACTGCTTTTTCAGGTGTTGCTTCGAATTGTCTGAACTTCGTGTATTTTTTCGTACCTTACTTTTTTGTTATCATCCTCAAAGACAAACAACCTGCTACAGTTACTCAAAGGTTCAACTTCAAATGTTCAAATTGAGTTTCAAGTTCTAAACAAATGTTCAAGTTGTTTACTATTCAACTGATTTCTAAATTTCTTGAAATTTTTCTTGAAGAACTAATTATGTTTGGACATTATGTTTAGAACATGTGATCATTTGGAGACTATGCATTATTGTTACAGATGTCAGATGCCTAATAGAATAAGTTAAAATATATCTATCACCCCTTTTTCTGTCTTTGACATATTTTCTTTTTGTAAATTTACATCTTATTGAAAATAATAATATCGATTTTCGTTTTGGGCATTTTTTGCTTATTACTTGGGTTACAATTGAAGAGCTTTCAAATCCTGTTTTTTGTTAGTTAACAGGTTCTCGCTCAAACGTTTTTTGAATAATTTGTCTCAAAATTTTTATAATTTTTTGAGTTAATAAACAAATTTTTACCCTGATTTTGGATAGCATATAGTTTGATGCAGTGTGTATTGCTAAAATTCCATGTAGGACTTTTATGAGTTTCGCACGTATTCATGCGAAACATTTTGATCAATTTGTTGGTATGAACAACTTAATTGTTGTGACAAATCACTACCAGCAGTTGTGTTGTGCAGCCTTTATCATTGCTCTTGAATTTTTGAACAAGGCTTTTCAACAATATGTAGATAATTGAAGTTTTCCCTCTAATTAATGCCTTCAATTTATAGAGCAGATTTGTGGCAGTTTTTGCAAGCATTTGGGTTGCAAACAAGGAAAAACTCTCAATGACAGATTAGGTAGATCCCAAAAAAATGTTTCAAAATTTCAGACGTATTTCAGAGTTAGCTGTAGAAAATGAGATCTGCAAATATTTTGTCCCGAGACAAATTATTTTACAAAAGAGAGAATAAAAATCAAAAATTTTTGTTAACTTCCGCGAAACGTCTGATTTTTCAATTGTTCATTAAACTGTTCAACTGTTCATGAAACTGTTCAACTGTTCGTGAAACTGTTCAACTGTTCATGAAAATAACAGTCTGAAATGCGGAGAATAGTAAGAGAATAGGCAGTTGAAAACAGGCCCCTGAAGCCTAATGCTGTTCCGCTTCGATTTCGCAGAAACCACAATTATTATTATTGTCATTTTTCAACGTCTTGAACAAAACTGGCAGTCATGAAAGGGGGTTCGAGAGGTCTTTGGCGATAAAAATGTAGAAAAACGGCAGACTTACCACAATTTTGAAGTTTGATGCAAAAACAAGTCAATATTAATCTATTACAGACAAAAGCCTGAATCCCATTTGAGATTAGACGGAAGCCGTAGGGGAGACTGGGAATCTGAGGGCCATGGGAGAAATCATAAAGGTCTCTGCCGAAGGGGGGAGCTTAGCAGTACTGCAGTTATTGCTGGAGTAAGTGAACAAAATAGATAGAAATAAAGAGAAAAAGACACAGGAAATTAAGGAGAAGAAACGTCAGCTCAGCTCAGCTCCTAAACGGACGCAGGCTGTTAAAGTTAAAGCGATTTATTAATCTGTCTTCTTTATATTTGCCAAATTCTGATTGACAAGGAAACGCATTTGACAATTGTGCAAACACCACCAGATAACACCACACAACACGTGAACCAGTTATGTATTTTCTGAAGAAAAACAAAACAGGCCAATTTTTGGATATTTTTACCACCTTTTCCGAAATGTAATTTTGGATCAATAATGTTATAAAAAATATCTTAATTTGAAAAATTACACTAAAAGTTAACGAAATCATGTCAAATATCACTTGTTCACACAAAACATCATTCCTCGATAACTCCTCGAAAAAACAAACGAAATTTAAAAAAATGTTTTTAGTTTCAAATTCTACGCTGGACGAGCTTTTTAAAGATACCACTCACATTTCTATTTGATGATTATATCGGTCGGCCAAAGTTGTCTGAACAAAGAAAAACCCATTTGAGTATATAGTTCCTCCCCCCGCTAGTGGGGTCGGAACAATAACCCTGAAAACAATGAAAATATATAGATTATGTGTCATACCGATTTCATGCAACTCAGAATGAGATAATTATTGATCATGCAAATTTTGACGTAATGAACAACTACAACTGCTTTTTCAGGTGTTGCTTCGAATTGTCTGAACTTCGTGTATTTTTTCGTACCTTACTTTTTTGTTATCATCCTCAAAGACAAACAACCTGCTACAGTTACTCAAAGGTTCAACTTCAAATGTTCAAATTGAGTTTCAAGTTCTAAACAAATGTTCAAGTTGTTTACTATTCAACTGATTTCTAAATTTCTTGAAATTTTTCTTGAAGAACTAATTATGTTTGGACATTATGTTTAGAACATGTGATCATTTGGAGACTATGCATTATTGTTACAGATGTCAGATGCCTAATAGAATAAGTTAAAATATATCTATCACCCCTTTTTCTGTCTTTGACATATTTTCTTTTTGTAAATTTACATCTTATTGAAAATAATAATATCGATTTTCGTTTTGGGCATTTTTTGCTTATTACTTGGGTTACAATTGAAGAGCTTTCAAATCCTGTTTTTTGTTAGTTAACAGGTTCTCGCTCAAACGTTTTTTGAATAATTTGTCTCAAAATTTTTATAATTTTTTGAGTTAATAAACAAATTTTTACCCTGATTTTGGATAGCATATAGTTTGATGCAGTGTGTATTGCTAAAATTCCATGTAGGACTTTTATGAGTTTCGCACGTATTCATGCGAAACATTTTGATCAATTTGTTGGTATGAACAACTTAATTGTTGTGACAAATCACTACCAGCAGTTGTGTTGTGCAGCCTTTATCATTGCTCTTGAATTTTTGAACAAGGCTTTTCAACAATATGTAGATAATTGAAGTTTTCCCTCTAATTAATGCCTTCAATTTATAGAGCAGATTTGTGGCAGTTTTTGCAAGCATTTGGGTTGCAAACAAGGAAAAACTCTCAATGACAGATTAGGTAGATCCCAAAAAAATGTTTCAAAATTTCAGACGTATTTCAGAGTTAGCTGTAGAAAATGAGATCTGCAAATATTTTGTCCCGAGACAAATTATTTTACAAAAGAGAAAATAAAAATCAAAAATTTTTGTTAACTTCCGCGAAACGTCTGATTTTTCAATTGTTCATTAAACTGTTCAACTGTTCATGAAACTGTTCAACTGTTCGTGAAACTGTTCAACTGTTCATGAAAATAACAGTCTGAAATGCGGAGAATAGTAAGAGAATAGGCAGTTGAAAACAGGCCCCTGAAGCCTAATGCTGTTCCGCTTCGATTTCGCAGAAACCACAATTATTATTATTGTCATTTTTCAACGTCTTGAACAAAACTGGCAGTCATGAAAGGGGGTTCGAGAGGTCTTTGGCGATAAAAATGTAGAAAAACGGCAGACTTACCACAATTTTGAAGTTTGATGCAAAAACAAGTCAATATTAATCTATTACAGACAAAAGCCTGAATCCCATTTGAGATTAGACGGAAGCCGTAGGGGAGACTGGGAATCTGAGGGCCATGGGAGAAATCATAAAGGTCTCTGCCGAAGGGGGGAGCTTAGCAGTACTGCAGTTATTGCTGGAGTAAGTGAACAAAATAGATAGAAATAAAGAGAAAAAGACACAGGAAATTAAGGAGAAGAAACGTCAGCTCAGCTCAGCTCCTAAACGGACGCAGGCTGTTAAAGTTAAAGCGATTTATTAATCTGTCTTCTTTATATTTGCCAAATTCTGATTGACAAGGAAACGCATTTGACAATTGTGCAAACACCACCAGATAACACCACACAACACGTGAACCAGTTATGTATTTTCTGAAGAAAAACAAAACAGGCCAATTTTTGGATATTTTTACCACCTTTTCCGAAATGTAATTTTGGATCAATAATGTTATAAAAAATATCTTAATTTGAAAAATTACACTAAAAGTTAACGAAATCATGTCAAATATCACTTGTTCACATAAAACATCATTCCTCGATAACTCCTCGAAAAAACAAACGAAATTAAAAAAAATGTTTTTAGTTTCAAATTCTACGCTGGACGAGCTTTTTAAAGATACCACTCACATTTCTATTTGATGATTATATCGGTCGGCCAAAGTTGTCTGAACAAAGAAAAACCCATTTGAGTATATAGTTCCTCCCCCCGCTAGTGGGGTCGGAAAAATAACCCTGAAAACAATGAAAATATATAGATTATGTGTCATACCGATTTCATGCAACTCAGAATGAGATAATTATTGATCATGCAAATTTTGACGTAATGAACAACTACAACTGCTTTTTCAGGTGTTGCTTCGAATTGTCTGAACTTCGTGTATTTTTTCGTACCTTACTTTTTTGTTATCATCCTCAAAGACAAACAACCTGCTACAGTTACTCAAAGGTTCAACTTCAAATGTTCAAATTGAGTTTCAAGTTCTAAACAAATGTTCAAGTTGTTTACTATTCAACTGATTTCTAAATTTCTTGAAATTTTTCTTGAAGAACTAATTATGTTTGGACATTATGTTTAGAACATGTGATCATTTGGAGACTATGCATTATTGTTACAGATGTCAGATGCCTAATAGAATAAGTTAAAATATATCTATCACCCCTTTTTCTGTCTTTGACATATTTTCTTTTTGTAAATTTACATCTTATTGAAAATAATAATATCGATTTTCGTTTTGGGCATTTTTTGCTTATCACTTGGGTTACAATTGAAGAGCTTTCAACTCCTGTTTTTTGTTAGTTAACAGGTTCTCGCTCAAACGTTTTTTGAATAATTTGTCTCAAAATTTTTATAATTTTTTGAGTTAATAAACAAATTTTTACCCTGATTTTGGATAGCATATAGTTTGATGCAGTGTGTATTGCTAAAATTCCATGTAGGACTTTTATGAGTTTCGCACGTATTCATGCGAAACATTTTGATCAATTTGTTGGTATGAACAACTTAATTGTTGTGACAAATCACTACCAGCAGTTGTGTTGTGCAGCCTTTATCATTGCTCTTGAATTTTTGAACAAGGCTTTTCAACAATATGTAGATAATTGAAGTTTTCCCTCTAATTAATGCCTTCAATTTATAGAGCAGATTTGTGGCAGTTTTTGCAAGCATTTGGGTTGCAAACAAGGAAAAACTCTCAATGACAGATTAGGTAGATCCCAAAAAAATGTTTCAAAATTTCAGACGTATTTCAGAGTTAGCTGTAGAAAATGAGATCTGCAAATATTTTGTCCCGAGACAAATTATTTTACAAAAGAGAGAATAAAAATCAAAAATTTTTGTTAACTTCCGCGAAACGTCTGATTTTTCAATTGTTCATTAAACTGTTCAACTGTTCATGAAACTGTTCAACTGTTCGTGAAACTGTTCAACTGTTCATGAAAATAACAGTCTGAAATGCGGAGAATAGTAAGAGAATAGGCAGTTGAAAACAGGCCCCTGAAGCCTAATGCTGTTCCGCTTCGATTTCGCAGAAACCACAATTATTATTATTGTCATTTTTCAACGTCTTGAACAAAACTGGCAGTCATGAAAGGGGGTTCGAGAGGTCTTTGGCGATAAAAATGTAGAAAAACGGCAGACTTACCACAATTTTGAAGTTTGATGCAAAAACAAGTCAATATTAATCTATTACAGACAAAAGCCTGAATCCCATTTGAGATTAGACGGAAGCCGTAGGGGAGACTGGGAATCTGAGGGCCATGGGAGAAATCATAAAGGTCTCTGCCGAAGGGGGAGGGAGCTTAGCAGTACTGCAGTTATTGCTGGAATAAGTGAACAAAATAGATAGAAATAAAGAGAAAAAGACACAGGAAATTAAGGAGAAGAAATGTCAGCTCAGCTCAGCTCCTAAACGGACGCAGGCTGTTAAAGTTAAAGCGATTTATTAATCTGTCTTCTTTATATTTGCCAAATTCTGATTGACAAGGAAACGCATTTGACAATTGTGCAAACACCACCAGATAACACCACACAACACGTGAACCAGTTATGTATTTTCTGAAGAAAAACAAAGCTGGCCAATTTTTGGATATTTTTACCACTAACTGGCATAATTTGTTCACCTAAAAGCTTGAAAGCGATCAAAAACAAACAAAAACTTGTGAGCATTTTAAAAAAAAACTGAGTATTTCGAGCGCAATGGCTTTTTGACCATAGCATTCTAAGAAGATAACAATTTTCTATCCGTTTATTTCTAAAGCTAACGATCATTTCTATCACTATTTACAATAATCTACAATTGATCTACGTCATTGCAATGTTAAATGTTAGTAGTAATTGCCAATTTTTACCTGTATTAGGCTACGCTGAACAAACCATTGCGAACCAAAACAAACCATCATCCAGAAAATTATTTGTTTGTGCCCCAATCCTACAGAAAAGTTTTGTTAACAGTGCAAAAAAGAACTATCAATGTCCGGCATTTTCATCATTGGTTATTAGGGAAAATTTTCTTCAATTGAGCTCAACCAAACAAATAAAAACTAAGGAAATCAATTAAAGACGGGTCTCATGATACTGTTCCTGGCAGAAAACTTTCTCACGCGTCATACAATGCATCATATTACTGCATTTGGTGACCATCCCAAAGACGGTAGCCTGCGTGCAACAATTTTTGTTCCGGCAAGATACAAAAAGAGAGTTTTAGGTATGACAATGCAATGCCAACAGCCCTTAACAAAATCAAAAACATCTTGACCTATACGTCATTGAATTTGCATCATTAAACAATTTTGTATGTTGTACACTTTTCGAAAAAACTAAGGGCAACTGTTTTTTCTAGGGAAAATGATACTCTTTGCCAAATTAAAATGTCTTGTCTTGCTTTTCTGACACCAGCTTATGCAATCCAAGTTCTCTAACCTTCCGTATAAAAGAAATTTAGGTTAAATGGAAATAGCAGCCCGTTAACATGGCATACAGATGGCGTTTCTGAAAGTCACTATTCGGGGCAAGTTCAAAATCGCACAAAATTTTCGCATTTGCAACTGGAGTAATAGTTTCTAGTAAAACATCAAACAGCCGGCAGTACCTTTTCCCCATTTTGTTCGAACAGATAGCGTGCAAACAAGCTGGAGAAATATCGATAGTGCATAGATAAAATGTGTAAACTCGGTAGAAGAATTCAGGTGATAATTTGAAAGTTCCTTCCGCAGGCCAAAACTTAGAAATCTCGAGGAGAATTCCTATCACATACAAAAAAAACAAAAACTTGAGAGACGCTCATTGTCATTTATTCAGCTGTCAGACCCTAAATTTGTTTATCAAATGGGGTAGAATGAAATGCCGGTCCAACAGTTCCTTCATTGAAACTGTTTGTATTTTTTTCTCAACTGCTACGAGGTCTCTATTAATTAGGGTTACGGCGGCAAGGCATACGGGCCCAAATAAAGGTCGGGCATTATTAATATAGAGGAGGCTAGGGCTGCTGTTGGCGTTAAATTTTTAATCTGTTGTTTGAACTTCTTCTATGAATTTCCGTTAGAGGGTTATGATTGTGTTCACCGTGTACTCGAAAAGGATGGTCATCTTGACTAAATGGGGAAATTTGTCACAAGTAGCGTTGAAATTTCGAGCAGTTCCGGGTTTTGATAAACTTGTATACTCTTTTAACATAAAACGCATTGCCTTCTTCCACAACCTTTTTTTTGTTTTTAACAAAAGTTAAAGTCAAAGTTGGAAGTTACTATGCTGACCGGAAGATGCAATAAAACAATAAATGTTCTAGAGTTCAATCCGTTTTTCAATTGCTTATATATACTCTATCAGGGACTAGAGAGAATAACTAATTAGCCAATGGCTGTAATTTTGTTTTTGATTGATGATTCTTTAGCTTTATCTTCCGGAAAACTTTGAACCATTAGTCCATAGATCAAAATAATAGTGGGGATTGAAAATGCAAGAGTCATACCCCAGTGTTTTCATATCCATTTTTGTTTTTATTAGTGGTATTATTTAGAATTGGTTGAGAATTTTTTATCTTCGATTAAAGGCAGCTGAAAATCGGTATAAAATAATGTATGGTTCAATTTATTTCGGGTTTAAATGAAAAAGAGGCTGAAAATGTGTCAGAAAACAGTGGGCTAACATATGGTGTGCTTTTCACAATCAGAATTGGAACTGAAACAAAAATAAAGCCCTTTTTCATCAACGTTTTTCCTATACAGTGTTTTAATCGACATTTAATTTTTTGGTTAAACTATAATGTACATGTGGTAAATTTTTGCATTAGTGAGTTGTTTTCCATTAAGTGTAGACTAAATTTTGCGAAAAACTAATAGCCAGATTACCGAATGCTCAAAAAGTTTCCAATTTTAAATAAATTTTGGAAATTTTCGCCAAATTGGTCTTAAAGTTCCTTCACAACTTTTGTAGCAAACAATACTTTGTAACATCACAGTTTTTTTCAAGCTACGACAACCTCTAAAAAAACTGTCAATTAGCACCAATGATTAGAGGAATTTCATTAGAAAAATATCTGAAAAAATATACGTACATAAAATCCGTAAATAAAGTCCTCAGCAACTCATAATGTGAACTATTGTGTCAAAAATGTAGAACCTGTCAGTAATAGTCGGAAACAGCTCTTGGGACTAATTCCTTTACTTATTTAAGCTTAAAGGACAACTTGATTTTCACAGCTGGCAGAATCAAATTAAGAAACGGACCCCAAACTTCGGGAAACTGATTTAATTGCTCAGGTTTGTGTGATGAAGTCCACGGAAGTTTTCTATTTGAAAAATTTTCCTATCATACTTACTTCATCCGCAAAAAACAGTGGTAAAAATTAAAAATAATACGGAAAAATAGAAATATAAATGTAGAAAATAGGCGTGAATACGCATAGAGGGTCCAAGTAAAAAAAATCACAATTTCACAAATGAAGAATGAGAAAATTAAAATGATACATACCACTTTTTTCAAAGCTCACAAAAGGAATGAAGAGCTCTTTGTTGTCTTAATGAACACTTTCACCAGTATTTATAACTTCCCATCGTTTTCCCTGTGAAGAAAACGCATCTTAGAATAAGCATTGGACAAAAATAGTCAACAATTTTAAAAATATAAGTAGAACTAATTATTAATGTTGACACATTAACTGTTTTGAAACGCGACCGCATTATTATGAAAGATAGGACATAGGGACTCAAAAAAATGTTTCAACATTTTTTGCTGAGGACTGATTTCGATCAAATCTACAACAAAATTACAGCAAACATGCTCCTAGAAATTCAGAATCTTACAACTCAAATGAAGTTCACCATTCAGATTTTATCCTAGAGGTCTGTTTTCATCTTTTGAGAAAAAGTAAAAAAAAAACAAAAGCAAAAAGCAGTATGTACATTGTTTCAAAAGAAGTGTTGCATAAACAAAATCATGTCTTGATTCAAAAAAGGCGTTATCATTATTCCATTTTTAATTTACCAGAAAAATTAATCTTCGCAGGCTTTGTTTTTCAACAAAAAGAGAAAAAGACTGGTAGAAAGACATTGTCAAATTGCCAGAATTTCAAAGGAAAGCAAGCATTTTCCGTATTCTTTTCTCAAGCAACCAAAAAGCTAAGTAAATGAGCGCATTGGTTTAGTAGACGAGCATTGGTCAGAAAATGTCTCAAGAAGAATTACTTTTAATTGATATTGCAAATTTTCACAATATATGTTATTTATTGTTTCAAAGCTGTTTTTGATTTTTGTTTATTATGCAAAACAGATGAGCAATTAAACAGCAAGATATTGCAGATACTGGCAAACAAGAACTTAATTTTAATTTTTTGCGGCAAAAAACAGACAGCATAAAATGGCAGAATTGCCGCAAAATTACCAAAATTAGGCAAAAAGATAGAGTTATAGAGATTAGCAAAAAGTGTTAATGCTCCATGATTTTTCTAAAACCAAAATTCTTATAGCCTATTTTTAAGCTGTTTTTTACTGCATGATAGATGTTTGCGTCAAGACACGAAAAAACTGGCTACACTAATTGACAAAATCATGCGCAAAGTTTGTTGACGCAGACGACTAACGCGACCAACAAAATTTTCTCTTTAAACAAAATTCGAAATCTAACTAATACCTTATTGGAAAAAGATCTTTTGTGATACAGAATATACTACTCCCTGAATAGATCAGAGTATTTCAGGCGACTACTTGTCAGTTTCAAATTCTTGCCTTTATTTTTTTCTTATTGGCTCGTAAATGCTCAGAGTAATGTGTGTATAAAAAAATGCCAGAAAAAATTTCGAGAAGGGTTGTCCTAATATATATTGTGCTTGACAAATTTTGAAAATATTTTCTATTTTGCTAGTGTGAAGTTTTCCGTATTTTAAAAAAAAAATTGTTCACAAAATTACTTATTGGTATCTTGACCACGAGACTGTTTTTGTGTTTTCCTTACCGGTATAAAAATAGGAAAAGATTAAATTTTACATTCTCTTATTATTTTCTTGTCAAAAATTTGTTTGAAACAAATGGAGGCATGGTCAAGATGAACATATTTCACGCGAGATTCAGCTTAATGGTTTTTACAGAAAACTGGCAATCTTCTAACTGGAGTTTGTTCGACACTACTGTCCTTAATTTTGTATAATTTAGATCAATTAAAATTCTATCGATTTCCAGTCGATCCTTATAAAATTTGAGGAAAAAATGAATCGGAGTGTTACTGTCAACGCCCTCCAAATACAGCCTGTTTATTATGTAGTTTTGCGTCTTGAATTTTTGTTCCGACCCCACTTGTGGGGGAAGGAACTATATACTCAAATGGGTTTTTTTTTTTTTTTTGTTCAGTGAATTTTGGCCGATCGATATATTCGTCGTAGAGAAATGTGAGTGGTATCATCAAAAAGCTGGTCCAGCGTAGAATTCAAAAGTAAAAAGATTTTTTTGAATTTCGTTTTTTTCGAGGAGTTATCGAGGATTGAAGTTTTGTGTGAACAATGGGATCTTTAGCATGATTGTTCACTTTTAGTACAATTTTCTTCAAACTAAGATCTTTTTTACGAAAACATTAATTCAAATTTCTATAAAAAGAATAAATTTTGAGTTCGTAAAAGTTGAATGCAAGGCGATAGAAAGACTAGTTCTGGTCTCATAGGGAAGTTCACTATCAAAAAAAAATCGAACTCTAATTGAGAGCCCTTTTTTTAATAAAACTTTTCTCTTTTTTGCTTTTTTAAGTCACCTAGAGACAAGTCACATTTTATATCGACGTTCTATTAATGACAAAACTCCTTTATAGTCGAATGAAGCGCAATGAACAAAAAACGTCGTTTTCAAGGAATTGCTCATGTTTTTTTTTGGCTTCGATTCTGAGTTTTCGTAATTTTGAATGAAATTTTGAATTTCTTTTTGAAGTTTTACTATTTTTTTTGGAGTCCTATGGTAGGGATTCATTGACTAACAGTGCAATATGTTCCATAATGAGCATTAAGTGAACATGTCTATTTCATTGAGGGGGCGGCTAATGGCTGTTAAGACTTAAAAAATAATTTTTCGAATTTTTTTTTTGAATATTAAAGAATCATAATCTTATTATAGTGAATTGTAAGTCAGTCCAGGGGTGAGAGCACCCTCTTCCTTCCTACTGCAACCAAAATTAAACTGGTTAGCGGTTTTATCTTCTATCTATTGGTTATATGACTTCAATGACAAAAAATTTCAATTTTTTAAAATTTTTTTTGGATTTTTACGTATTATTGGTTACTTTTGAAATCTTATCACATTATCCAAATATTGACAGTTCCCATTAGCTTAAAAACGATGTTCTGTGGATGACCAATAAAAATTTTAAACAAAAATTTATGGTTTAAATGGCTTCGACACGTTCTTCTTGCACTTTTCTACTGATTTTTTGGTTTTCTCCTGTTTTTTTTGTTGTTTTAATAGTCATTATACTTACTGTGATCTCATAATGAATACCTATGCATGACAAACATAAATGTACTGCCACCGGGGCATCTTTGAGCGTTTTTATTGACTTCCGTTGAAAGCTATTGAATTTAATGTCTGTTAAAATAAAAATCATTTTTCGAAAATTTTATTTGAACAATAACAATTCCTAAATTTTTCTTGAACTGTTAGTGAGTTTCAGTATTGACTGGACCCACTTGCTTTTTACTGCGACTAAAAATATTCTGTTTAGCTGTTTTATCTTCTAGCTATTGGTTATATGACTTCAATGACAAAGATTTCAATTTTTTTAAATTTTTTTTTTGGATTTTTTGAATTATTGGTCACTTTTGAACTCTTTATCACATTATCCAAAGATTATTGTAATCCAATTGGCTTAGAGAGGACGTTCAGTGGATCACAGAGAAAGTTTTCAGAGAATAGCTAATGGTTTAATTGTCTTCGACACTTTCTTCTCGCATTTTTCTACTGAATTTTAGTTTTTGCTGTTTTTGTGATTGTTTTCTGTCATAAGACTTATTGTGATGTCTTTTTAACTATCTATGCATGACAGACATCATTTTCCTCCCTATGGGTTATATCTGAGCATCGTCATTGAGCTCCGATGAAAGATTGAGTTTACTGGCTGTTAAGGGTTTAAAAATAATTTTTCGAAACTTTTTTGAAATTCAACCATTCCTAATTTTTTTTCGTGAATACTCTTGGTCATTGTTGTTTCTAACAGAATCCATTTCCGTTCTACTATAGCCAAAATTAATCTGGTTAGCGGTTTTATCTTCTACCTATTAGTTTTAAAACATCAATGCCACGAGAATTCATATTTTTTTTTGGGTACTTTATTTTGTTTTTCGATCCTTTTGAAATCTTATCACATCATCTTACTGCTGAGAGTCCCTATTGGTTTAGGGAAGAAGTTCAACGGATCATAAATAAAGTTTTCAGGGAAGAGCTTATGATTTGAGTTGCTTCGACATTTTCTTCAGGCACTTTTCTACTGAATTTGTGGTTTTTGCCTCTCTCTGTTGTTGTTTTCATAGTCATTAACTTGTTGTAAGGTCTTATTGATGAAATACGATTGGCAAAAAAACTTATTGTCCCCTCGAGGCATCATTTATTGTATATACTGGCTTCCGTTGAAGGCTAATGAATTTAATGGCGTTGATAATACGTGTTTTCCCGCAATTTTCGTGCGTCTAATGTATTTGTTTATATTTGTTGATTTTTTGAAATTATATTGATAAAAAAGGTTTTCCCATTGCTCCTGAAAAATTAATTTAAAATTGAAGAGTGTTTAGTGAAAAGTTCATTTTTTTAATGCCTTCGACCCTTTTGTCGCTCAATTTTTTTTCCTGAATTCGCTGTTTTTGTTCTTTAGGTAGCCGTAAATTGCTCACAGATCTCATAGGCTTGTAATTGAGGACTGAATGAATGATGTTGCTCGAAACATTCAGTATATAGCGAATAGGTTCCTTTCGTCAAATTTAACTTCTATTCATCAATCAGATGTCCCATCGAATTTCGTGTATTTCAAGAAATAACATATATATTGATATTATGTGCCACTGTTGTTTCGTTTTTCTGAACGTTTATTGAATGGCCATTTTTTGCGTTTCTTTTTCTCTTCCTTCAGAACAATCGCGTAATAACAGATCCCAATGGTTTTTAAATGTGGCCCAAGTAAACTTATTTAATCTTTCAGTATAAATCCTTCAACTGAAATAGCAGAAATAACAACTGAATTAAAAATACATATTCAGATGATAGGTATTGATTTTAATGGTAGCAAAGGTTTGTGTTTTCGCAAATCGTTTGTAATTTTTTGAGTTTCTCTTTAGTTTGTTTCTATGGCATAGTCTGACCACAGACGGGTGCTTTTGGTTTTGTAATGACTTTTTAGTAATTTATCAAGGATTTTTTTATTAAAAACCAATGTTTTTTAAGATTTTTGAATTTTCTTGGTGCAAAAAATGTTGATTAATTTTTAAGTTTCGCCTCACTGTTCGTTCTTTTTGTCGGCTTGTTACCTAGTCTCGTTAAGAAAACTTTTCATCTGCTGTATAGTTAGTAAAAGGTAAACTTGTGTAGTTAAGGTTTTATCTGACTGCATTTTGACGTTGTTACCAGGTGCTTTTAAATTTAGATATTCATTTTTTGCCGCCAAAATTTTGTTGGTGCTATTTTTTTTCTAGTCTCTTCAATGTCAGGTCACGTTGGTGCTGTAATGAAGCATGGCATTAGTAATTCAATTAGTAGATAGAATGTGTAACGATTGTTTTAAACTCAAACATCTATTTTTGTTATCTCTTGATTTGGTTGACATTTTAGTCAAAAATGTAGATGAGCTCGGGTCGGAACATCATGTGCGAACGCACATTAACGAGCCGCCTTGTTAGCTTTATTTTTATTAATCAATGTATTTATATCAGAGTTCGTATTATAAGCATACAATGAATTGAATATGGTTAGAAATATGATGTGAACTAACATAAATTTCAGTCAAAGCCCGACAGAAGAAAATATAAAAATACTCTGAAAATAAAATCTTCACGCCTTCAAAATAATGAACAAAATCAACACCCGCCCAGCAGTTAGTTACTTCAGTCACTTTTGCATGCCCAGATTGGTTGTTGGTAAATGCGGCCTGAAAAATAAATATTTGTTCAACAATTGAGGTGGAATTGATGAAATGTAGAAAATAAACAAAAAGTGATGGAAAAAATCGCCACACAAAGTTTCTGCTGCTGGATAAATGGAAAAATTGAGTGACTTTTTAAACAAGGGAGGTGTCATTATATTTCAACTTGAAACTTTATTCTCCAAAATTGTGAGGGAATATATACAGTTTGTATTTTATAATTTCCCCTGCGGTAGCTGCCAAATTTTTGTAAATGCTAATGAATACTTAATGTAAATGATGCCCCAAAATTGAGGTAAAATTTGTATATGCAAAAAAGAGGAATTAATTTTTCAGCATGATATAGACTGTCTGCTTCTCATTGGCTAAAAAACGTCGCGCTCTGTATAAAACGTGACTGGAGTTCTGTCGCGTTTGTGTCAAGTTATTATAAGATCTGTCAATTAAAAATAAATTTCAGTACATTATGGACTGTTTTGACATGATTGTGAATTATTCGGTGTCAGGACAATATACCCAATACCATAATACCCAATGCCATAATACCCAATTCCAAAATACCCAATGTGCCAAAATACCCAATACCAAAATACCCAATGCCAAATTACCCAATGCCATTATACCCAATTAAATTATACCCAATGCCTAACTACCCTATTGATAATTTAATAGTTATAATCCTGAAATTAAGGTATAATCCCACAATTAGAGTACCAGTCTACCATTAAGTTCAAATTAACAAATTAGACGCAATTTAAGTAAACAAGACGCAAAATTATCACAGAAACTGCATTGTTCAAAGAAACTTGACTCGTTATTCTAGTCATTAAACTTGGCCAAATATAGACGCTAAACATGAGCGAGATAACTTGGGGTACGTCCCAGCAGAACCGATTAACTTTAATCCTTGATGGACATGAGTTTCAAAAAAAGTTAGAAACAAAAACTACTACGCATTGGAAATGCTCAAAATGGAGCTCTTATAAATGTAAAGTTACGGCCATTACCACTGGAAAACAATTAATATCCAAGAAAAACGAGCACAACCACGAAATTGTTCCGGGACATGTACAAGCGAAACAGATTATTGGTCAAATGAAGGAGACAGCGAGAACGGAACAGAACCCAGTAAATAACATGATAATTGCCAGCAGTCTGTTACCAATCGGGTCCGATATCGCAACGCAGCTGTCTTTGCCAACCAGATCTGCAATAAATCGGACACTAAACCGCCAAAAAGCATCCGAGAACTTACAGGAGCCGCCAATCACAGACAGACATTTCGAAGTGCCCGCCAAGTTTAAAGAATTCTGCCTTTACGACACGGGAACAACTGACAACGACTGACAAAGATGCAGCTGAAGGCTTAGCAAGAACAACAAATGCAGTTGAAGGCTGGCATTTGGGGGTTACATCCCTTTTTCAAGGCAACCATCCCTGCATTTGGACTTTTCTGGAGAAGATATCACTCGATGCCGCTAACCAGAAATTCAACATAATCAAAGCTTTAAGCGGAAAGGAGAACAAGAGCCGAAAGAAGTACAGAGTTCTAAATGAAAATGTCAAAAATATTACAAAAAACTTTAAAACTGATGATATTGTCCCATATTTACGTTCACTTGCTTACTATACACATTCCTGAGCTTTTATAATTGTTATTTGTGCGTTTCGTGGGGTCATTGAATAAAATTTTTGTAAAAAAACTTTACTCAAAAACTAGAAGAGCTAGAGAGCTGATAATTTGACAGTAGAATTTCTGTGTGGGGTACTTTTCTACATTCCACTCCCCATCCACTCCCAACACCGCCCATAGCTGGTATCGGCAGGTTTTCCCGGCTTCTTCCCAGTTTTTTAGTTTCCAATCTTTTTATTAAGGCAACTTTTAATTTTTCGTGAAAATTTTTTAATCGCCGGAATTCGAACCTCCGCCGTGATTTTTGTTGCATGCATTAACCGCTGCGCCAATTCCGCTTTGATGTTTACAGTGATATTTTGTGTTATCTTTTATGTGTTAAGTTTAAACAAATTTAACCTAAAAGGCGGTTTGACCTAAAATGCGGTTTGACCTAAAAGGCGGTTTGACCTAAAAGGCGGTTTGACCTAAAAGGCGGTTTAACCTAAAAGCGGCATTTCAATTGTCAAAAATTGTTTGTTCTCTTTTAAGTTTTCTCTGCAAGCGTTCTGAAAGTTGACGTCATTTCTTTAAAGCACAATTACGCCATACCAATTCTCCTTTGAACTTAAAATGAGCATTCGTTTATCAAAGTTAGCATCAAAGTGATTATTGTTATTATGACGATTGGGTATATTGGCATTGGGTATTTTGGCATTGGGTATATTGGCATATTGGGTATAATGGCATTGGGTATTTTGGCATTGGGTAGAATGGCATTGGGTATATTGTCATGTAACCGAATTATTCATTTGTCTATACTTTAATATGGTACCGAATTATTATGCATGTTAATGTTGCAGGCAAAGGAGGAGGGATTATTTGTCAACAAAAAAATAATAGGGAGAGGATAAATAGACAACAAAATACCAAACATTACTCGATAAACACAAAACTACTTAATCATGCATAAAACTATTTTTTTAACTATTTTTCTTGTTCTAACTCCCACTTTTTTCCTATTTAAATGTACTTCATGTCTTTTAATTTCCAGATGATCGGTCAATATTATTTATTTGTTGCCATACATCAAAAGTACAAAAGAAATAGAACGTATGGGGAATAATTTTGAAGGTGAAGAATTTGAGATAAAAGTTAGCATTCTTCTGTTTCTTAAGCAAGCTTCAGTCTTTCATGTAAGAGCATTGCTATCAATGAGAACGAAATTAGTTTTAAGTAGTAAAGAGGTGAAGAGAGAAGATAGACTAATTTTGCCCTGTAACCCTTTCCCACTTCCTCTTCCCTTCCTTTGTACTCCAACCCTCTTAACCGAATACACTATACCCCCACCCCGATCTGTACTGATACAGACATCCTTTTTCCTTCTCCGGGTTCACCGATAAAACTCAGGGAATAGAACCCGAGAATTGAAAATATTCTGGGTGCTCTTGATCCCAAAAAATTTATTCCATAGTCAGCTTGCCCTAAGCCTAACCACTTCCCCTCTACCTCTATCTAAAAAAAAGGTTAGGATTTTTTGGACTTTTTAAAAAATAAAGGAGCAGCTTTGGGTGAAACGAAAACACGTTACAATAACACCACAGAGGAAGACCACAGTGAGCGCTTAGCAAACAATACAGAACCCTTTATTGCAATGTTAGTGTTATTTAGTTCAAACGAGGACGAGGGGTGAGAGGTGTGAAAGTACGAAAATGTTCTTCAAGGTTAGCTCGGAATTACGGGATGTTGCGGCGGCAAGGGGGTGGTGGGTCGGATGTTTTGGTGGTGGTGGGTAGATGCTTGATGATGGGTTGATCGATGACTGGGTTTCTGGTTATATGACGTGTTGGGTACTGCTACTGTACTACTAGTACTGTAGGGTACTATTTTGTGGGTTATTAATCAATTTAGGAGCAGCTCTGCCATTAATGGCGTTGTCACTTGGCTTTTCTAACAGGCCTTTAAGAGCCCTAAAGCGACATAGTAAGCCGCCTAGTTGCTATGGGTAGATGGCCGCAGATAGAGAGAGCGAATAGATTAATACACCTCTATATATTGCTGCACATGCATTCATCGCCGCCTACCTACGTGTGTGCGGTGAGGGGGGGGGGGGGGGGGGGGGTAGAGAGGGGGGAGGAGGGGGTTGGTGAAGTAAAATTTTCATAGCTTTTTTCTGGTGCAGGAAATTGGTGCAGAAAGTGGTAAGACAGGCGTGGGTAATAGAACGAGGGTCTGCAAGTATCGATTCAATTTGATTCTCCTTCAAATAATGGTGCCATTATATTCCCACTAATGCTACAGCTATAACTACTCCATAGTTGCATTCAAAATACTTTCTTTTTGTTTTGCTATGACGCATATCAACAGATTCAGTTTTGACCAGCGCTGATTCATTCACTGATCAGTTAATGATCAGTGATACTCTCTTAACGCCTCTCCTCAACACCACCTTCCCGTACTTAACATTACTCAGAGGAATTTAGTACTGAACCAGAAAGTTTTTAACTAACTACGCAGTACTGATTCAGAGTCTGTTCACGTCACATTTTGCTCTGATATTCTCTGATGCAGACTCTGAATCAGACTGATTTTTTTTCTGATTCAAACTCAGACTCCTACTACATTTTCAGCACAATTTTAAAAATAAAAATTGCATTGAAATCCTTGAACCCTAAGCTAACTCAAGCTGGATAACTTAACTAAGAACGACAAAATTTGAGAACTTTTCCGGTTTGATATTTCGATATTGGAATACTAACCGGAACACATAATTGGATCCGAATTAATCTTAGATCAAGGCGGGCGAGATTTAGTTTATCTGTAAAGCAGAGTTCTTGCTGTTTTGGCACGAAGGTAATTCTTGGCTACTCTTGCGGCTACCCCCGATTTATATCAAGATTTGCAGGATTTATTGCTAATAAATCAAGGTCTGCTGAAAAATCACCCATTTAGTCGTTTCAAATTATATTTCTTTTGAAATTTCGAGTAAAACACGGAAAACAAAGTGAAAGACGGTTCAATAATACAAACGGCCTTCTACAAACTATAAACAAGAGCCTACTGACAAGAAACATATGTTTTTCGTTATACGAATAAGAGAAAAGATTATGTAAATATTTTGTTAGAGATAAATTCAATGTTAGAGCAGCTTAGGCTGAGATGCGACTCCGGAGCTTAATCTGATCACACCGTATTGGGTAGTAAACATCATTTGCGATCGAACACGCAATGAGAGGAGGTAACAATTTTTAGAAGGATTCAAAGCTTCGAATTATAATCAACTTCTATAACGATTATCAAGAGATTTATGACGCTTATACTAGCGTTTCATTTCCGATTTTCGTTGTATTTTTGCTATTTCAGATTTTTGCATTATTCATCAGGGGGTAACATATTATTACATTAATAAGTTGTGCAACTGTTGTTATCGCTTAGAAGTTGATTAAAAACAACTTGAATTATACCTCCGATTTAATAGAGTTTTCAATTGATTAAACCGTTGCTTTCTGTAACATTTAGAGCTTGTCTTAAAAACTAGTTTTAAAATGAGCCAACTTAAAACAAATTTTATTTTTCGTGGTTTTGGTTGTTTCCTAAAATTTTTAAATAATAAGGAATGATAAAGAAAAACCTCAAAAAAAGAAAATCGGAGCGAACTCATAAATTTAGTCGAAGTTAACCGTGGATACAAATGCATGTGATTAATATTCGGTAGACAGTGCAACTTTCGGAAAGTTATATCACCAAAACAAAAGATAACTTGAGTTGATTGCTCAATAAACAAGGAGGCTCGCTAATGTGCGTTCGCACATGATGTTCCGACCCCGCTCATCGACGTTTTAATTTATTAGTCAACCAAATGAGGAAGAGAAAGAAAAGAATCAAAAACTCGTCAAACTCTCAGCAAACAATTAAGTGAAAAAAAGCTGGATTAGAGAGCCGATGAGATTTGCCGACAATGAGAGTAATGGACGAGACACAAACAAAAACAAATACTAACAAACATTAATTCAGAACAAAACTCAATGAATTTATTTAAAAAAAACAGAAAACAACAAAATGAAGAAGGAATCCGATCAAACCGATCTAAACAAATCAACCTGTATTTCATAAAAAGTTCATTGTATAACATATAAGACCTCTCAATAATGCTACTTGGTCACAGGCAGACAATAATGAGCAAAAAGGACAAAGTTCAAAAATAAAATTTTCATTTTTTAAAAACAACCAAGTTCAAATTGATTGAAACCACTTCGTATCAACTCGGCTCATTAGGGAGACTAATTTATACGTGAAGCAATTGAAACTTGTCGCTTAATTTTTTGGACGACTGCAGAACTAACAGCGCCAATCGGGCCAACCCATTAGTGTCATAATCTGGAAAGAAAATAGAAAACTCAGTATGAGCGAATATCAAAAATCAAATTTTTTTTTATAAAAATGCGTAGTACCAAAGCCAAAAAACCATTGGTTTTCAAAAAAACTAAAATAAAGATTGGATCATGATTTACTGGAAAGAGGATGCGATCTATCGTTACAGAGACCAAGCTACAAAATTGAAAGAAATAATATAAAAAGGACAAAGCTCAAAAACGAACTAATTTTTTTTAAAGAAATTTGCTCAAAAGTTCCATTAAACCATAAGCTTTGAACTTATGAAAGAGAACAGTTTGCAATTGCTCAGGAATCTAGTTGTGCTTTTTAATATTAATGCCAAATCATAGGACGACAAAAAACAGCAAATACGAATTAGAAATTTTGCAAAAAAATTAACGAAGCCACAGTGTTGAAGCCATATTATATCTATAATACATCGAAAAACCATATATAATTATTAAACTGACAAAAAAGATTAAATGACTTGCTTTAAGCCCTTTCGATTTTAACTGGGTCGTCTAGGTAAAGCGTCTTTGTGGAAAACACAACAAAAAGAAACACAAATACTGACCAGCATCGAAAACACAAATTTCTTATGAAAACACATTTCTAAGCTCAATAGATATCTTTCAAGACATATTTCTGCTATAACACTTCAAATATAATGTTTAGAGCATCAAAAAATTGATGTTTTTCTGTCAATTATAAGAATAGGTTACTTGTTGTCAACAAAGATAACAAAAAATGGTAATAACAAAAATGTTTTTTTTCAGGGAAAATAAATGAAAATCTTTAAAACCGTTAACTATCAACTGAAATCAGAATTGGGTTAAATTAAAAACCGTGGAAGCGTTCAAAGACTTTGATTGTAATATATATACCGAACAACAACAGAAAGAACGACATTAAGAGGCAAAAAAAAACAAAAAAAAATCCTAATAAATTTTGGGAGAGCACGGATGCGCAGCTTTTAAAAATACAGGCTATTCACTGAAGTCTTTAAACAGAATCCTTTGCGCATTTCTTCAATGCCAGTTGGAACTATCTTTAGTGTGGTAAGATGAAAAGAGAACAAACAACAACCCCAGATACATTAAAATATGCAAATATTGGGAAATAAAAAATTATTTTCATAAAATAAATAAAAGTCATTAAAACTTTTAGCTCTATTCCAAAGTCAGTACATAGATTCATTTAAACGTCTGAAAACAATTAGGGCTTTTGATTTACAGGGACATATCGTATGAAAACGAAGAGAACAACAATTACAGGCGAAGACACAAACCCTCGAAAGTTTTGAGAGAACGGCTCTGCTGTCGTTAAAACTATCAGATATTCACTGAAAATAATAAAATTGTTTATTTTGCGCATTTTTTCAATGCTATTTGGAGCTATAATTAAAATGATTAGTTCAAAAGGGAAAAAACAACTAACATTACTTGAGAATAAAGCCATTGTAATGAGTATTTTTTACTTCAATTGGAATGAATTCTGACCTGTTTAATTTGAGACTAAGCTCCACGTGTACAGAAAGAAGATAAAAAATTGACAAATTTCAAAACTTCACTAACATTCTCTTAAAACAAATACATTCAAAGTCATAAGAGGCATAAGATAATAACTCAAAGCTTTGCGTAGGCTCACTTTCAGCTTCTATAAACCCATAAGATTCGTTAATTAATGCAACATGGTCATAGGGCTGCAAAAAGTATTACCAATGAATCTAAAACAAAAGGAAATCACCTAAAATCTACAAAAAAATATAAATTCAAAGACATGAAAACTATGAGCTTTTCTCTGAAGACAAAAAATTGTTTCATGTGGCCTTATTATGTTGTGACTACAATTGATAGTCATTGGTTGGGCCGTGATTTGAAATAATTCATGTCAGTAATCAACATAAAAAGATCAAAACTGCAAAAAAATGAAAAAAACCGCGCCCTAATATAATCCGAATAATTATTGATTGTAAGAATCCATAATGTGTTGACCCCTAGCCCTATTTTTTTCTCCTAGTCCAACAAAAACAATCGATTTGTCAAAATTTATGCAAAATAGATCAATAACTAAATGAAATATTTCAATAAACCACAGACAAATAAGCCACACTTCGTATAATTTTTGGGTTTATTTTTCGAAAAAACGCAAAAAATCGATTCCAGAATACTACTACAAGAAGCAAATGTACAGTTGTCTTCTTAGGAGTTTTCAAAGACTGTGGCAGCAGATGTTAGGCCTTTACTTCCTGCAAATTTAAACGAAGTAGAAAACAAAAGCTAATTCGAAAAATTTAGCAAAAATATTAACCAAAAGCTCAATTAAAACAAGTTGCCGAGCTTTCTCTATCCTTTACTGTAAAGCCAATAACATTGTTCTAAAGAATTTTAACGAATATTAGCAAAATTTTTGAGAATTTGGTCAACAATTACGGAAAATGTGAATAAAAACAACAAAAATCATTCTACTTTTCTCTTGAGTTTAAACCTCGATAACTCCCCGTAGAATACGAAAATCAAAAAACTTTTAATTCCAAATTCTACGCTGGACGAGCTTTCTAATGATACCAGTTTCAACTCTCTAAGTTGAATATATCGATCGGCCAAAATTTTCTGAACAAAAAAAACCCATTTGAGTATATCGTTCCTCCCCCCACATATGGGTCGGAACAAATATGTCTGCATCAAATACCTAGTGATTAAATATTACAGGGAACAAAAAAGACAATTCTGACATAAATGCAAATTAAAACTTCATTTATTAAGTTACTTCTAAAAATCAGAATCAACATACGCAAATAACGAGTGACAAATTTAAGATAAAATTTGATATCATTTGACCAAGAATTGGATTTAATGAATTTTAGATTAAAAAAGTAAAGTTAGTTGCAAATATATTGCTAGATGCAAACAAAAATTTACATGGCTTTTGAGTAAACATTGGTCTGGAATTCATTGCAAACGTGTCTTTTGTTTCTGAAAATTTGCAAACATGGAATAAAAATGAAATCGTTGGCGAAGCAAGCGTCAAAAATCATACAACGCAAGTCATTGAAACCAAATAGCGAACACCAAAAAATTTAATGA
>NC_134480.1:18624250-18679663 GCF_964194025.1 Convolutriloba macropyga
GAAGGTCGCTGTTTCCTACCCACTCAAAAACGCTTAGTCTAACTTGTACAAAAACCTACCAAATCATTTTTTGCTATAGAACAAAATCAGGGTCTATCCAACTATAGCCCCTCCAAACATTTAGTGGGCCTTATAGCCTCCCGCAATTACCATAATTATACCATATAACGGGCTATAATTTCGGGGAGGGGGGGGGGGTTTGGGTGGGTTGGGAGGGGTATAATGGGGTAATGGGAAAAATCCAAAATCAAGCTTGGACGCACTGTCAATGAAGTTAAAAGGCAGGGTTGATTTTATACAGATTCAATATTTGAACAAGATAACTTACCATAACTTGCAAACAAAGCCATTCCTTATGCATAACAATCGATATATTTATATACGTTGGGATATTTTTCCCCAGAATAATAAATTAAAAGTCAGGTTCAATTAATTGAAATTCACCAAGTGTATTTGTAGTAGGAAATCAAGGAACTCTCAAGTTCCGCTTTAATTTCCAAAATAAACCAAATGAAAGAACAGCCTCATTGTTTCCAAAAGATACGAATTCTAACTATCTGCCATTGAACTAGTCAACCTAGTTTAAATTCAGCTCTAACCAAGTTTAAACTAACTATCTCTAATTTTATCGGTAGTTGTACAGTAACATCATTTAGTACCGTGAAAATAGTACTAAAATGACAGGCCTTTGAAAATGACTAAATTTGAACAATTTCCACCTTTTAAGAATTAAACTTAACAGGAAAGTAATAAAATAATGCCCGCTAATATTGTTCCAAATTTCTTACAGTCGACTTTTATCTTAAACAGGTCACAGCGAACAAATTACGGAAAACTTCAACTTAAGTAGTTCAAATTCAGTTTCGAAATGACTAATTTGGTAAAATCGGGAACAAAGACAGAGTTGTGACTGCTATAAACTTCTTCAAATTTTGTTTAAATGGACTTTTGTTTTCAAAAGTGCGTCCTGAACAAATTGAGGGGAAATATTTAAATTAGTTCTTGAAATGAAAAGAAGTTCGTTTATCTTGTGACGCAGAAAAGCCTTTCTATTATTCGAGGAAACAAAAATTGGTTTATCTTTTTGTGCTGACAGAGTCGAAGAAAACATTTTTTTTTAATTTTGAGTTTGAGTTTGAGATTGATTGGAGTTAAAATGGCTCTATCATAATAACGTGTGAGATAAGCCATCCGATAATAGGTCACTCGATAATTCTGGTATTAAAAATTCAAATGTCATTTATGATATATTAACACAATTATAAAAAAACCCATAAAATTAATAAATTAGTTGAATATAACACGTCTCATTTTTCCTAATTACTGATGCTGAAACTGTTACAATGATCAGTTATAAATACCTCGAATTCTGATTGACAAATAGTCGTTTTCTCAAAAGGCACATAAAAGAAAAAAAGATATAATATTTCAAAATGAAATTGCGAAAATCTCATTCAATACAAAGCAACTGTAATCAATTTGACTGAAAAATGACTCAAAGGAATAAAACAATACGTTGCCGGGGTTAAATTGGCACATTTAAGGGAGAGTAATATAACTCGGATTATTAAGTGTATTTATTACAGTTTCCATATCTTGAATCACAAAAGACGGCATTTGAAACCGGATTTCGTTTACCCTTATATCTTTACCGCCATTGAGCAATTAATACGAAATAGGCAAATGAGAATCTTTCTCGTTTGTAATGTGTAGGTGAAAACTGAGTCATATAGGGATTAAGGCAGCTAGGAGATAATTAAAAGCAGTTTTTGGTAAGTAAGTTTCGATAACCTTAGAAGTGGCAATTTGACCACGGTAAAATAACGTTAGTGGTGCAAAAACGCCGGCAACTCAAGAGAACGGTTCCAAATTTGTTTGAGGCAGAAAATTTCGTAAGATTTGCGTCGAAAAATATGATAAATGAAATTTGAACTCTAAAACCATCCCATTTTGGACAAAAATTTGTCGCTTTAAAATCAATGATTCTTGAAAAATGTGGTGCTTTGATGACAAAATGTGTTTCCAACAATACTTGCCAAAAAAATGTATATTAATTTTTGATATGAAAAAAACTTATTTTTTCTTGTTCAATTTCCAAGCAGTTATAAGTGTTTGCAGCGTGTTCTAGACAATTTTATAATTTGTTTTTGTTTATTGTAAAATAATGAAATTCGATAGTGTTCAAAAAAAATTAAACTATGAAATCAATATTTACATGTTTTTTAGTGTAACATAACAAAATTACAAATTATTGATAAAATAACGCAAAAGTATCAAAGTTTTCTAAAAAATAGACGGGTATTTGAAGGGTATTTGACGGATGTAACGAAAATCTTAGAATTTTTGCTGGTCTAGCTCTGTGATTTTGCACTGTTCTGGCCAATGACGATGTTTGATAAGCATGCGTTAGAGCAAAGCATCAAACAAAAAGTTGTCATACTGCATCAAAGCCTAGTACAAAAACTGAGGTGTTCTCAAATTTTTGTGCAAACATTTTAAAACATATTCAAAATGAAGCTTCATCAAGCAATAACAACTTTAGGTTGATTGATCCAGTCAATTGATATAGTTCTACTTGTCATTGAAGTTGCAATCCAATTTCATTTATTACTCAGTTGCCATTTATGCAAGAAATTTGTTGTAATTGTTTTCAAAGCATTCAAAAAATGAATTTGTTGTGTTAGTTGGCCAAGTGATTGCTCATTAAAAATACTTTTACTAAGTGTTTTATTGAAAAAAGGTTTGATCCTATGAAACTTCGAATTTGTTTTCTTCGTACGGAATTGATCTTTATTTGTTTCAAAATTTTAAGACACGTTTGTGGCATTGAAATTTTTTGGTAATATATAAAAAACAAGGAGGCTCGGTAATGTGCGTTCGCACATGATGTTCCGACCCCGCTCATCTACATTTTTCACTTAATTGTCTACCAAATGAGGAAGAGATTAAAAAATTAACTTATCAACATATCGTTCAACAAACTATTAAAAGAATAAAACAATCTACTCTAGAGGGCCTGTGAGACCTGTTGCTGTCATAATAGGACTACCAGAAAAGACGACAATAAAAACCAAATAGTTACAAAAATTAATTACGACCAAAACTCCTTGTCCGTTTTTTGAAAACCACTAATAACCAAATCAAAATTGCATCATATAAAATTTATAATCAGAAGCTTAACCGGCACTTTTTTGGAACAAAACATGAGATTTTTCCTCAACGCAACTTGGCGACAAGTTGACTAGAAATGAGCAAAAGGAGCAAAGTTTATTAAAATGTTGCTTTTTTAAAAAAAATAAATTCGAACTGATTAGACCCATTACGCATCAAATGAAATCATTTAGAGAGTTTTTTATACCTCAATAGAGAGCAATTGAGGTCTTTCATTATCCGGGATATGTCATACGACTACAAAAAGAACGACCAATACAGGCAAAACTAAAAATTTGCACGAAAAATTATGCACGAAAACGATGTCCCCGCAATCAATTAGAAATTAAGCTAATCACTAAAAACAAAAAAAAATCTTCGTTTGCATTTTTTGAAAGCAACAAAATTTGTTCAAATGACGCCCATTATTGTGATACTGAGAAAAGAAAATGAAAACCTACAAAAACGGGCAAAAATGCAAAAACCACGAAAATTGATTTTATGAAAACTGGTTGCTCCAAGAGAAAAGACCATTTGAGGAAAATAAAACCGCTATGAAGAGCAAATTAAATCCCAATAGATAAATGATGTGAATTGTATATAGAGATGCTTAGCTACAATTTAACATTAATAAAATTTGCAGATCACAAAAATCTATCTTTTTTTTATTAAAAACAAATAGTTTTAAAATTCATAGGCAACAAATCTTTCAACTAAAAGAGTAGAAAGTTTGTCTTGCAACTACACGGAAAACTATTTGCAACTGTTAGTAATTCGACTAAATCATAAGACTATAAAATAACATTAAATACAAGCTGAACTAATAAGTTTCACAAACAACTTTACAAAACCACAGCTTTGAAGCCACTAAATTTATAAGATGATAACAGCCAGAATATAAAATCCGCATTTGCGTCTCCTTTGACTATCATAACGTCTTTTTGTAAAACGACTATCACCAAATGACAACAAAAAGAACCACAAGAAGTGAAAAGTATCTAAACTTCACAAAAATTTTTCCGAAACAAATTGTCTAAGCCCTGAAGACATTATTTAAAACGTTTAAACAACAGAAAAACTTTTGAATCATCAGAACAATAAAAAGAGCTCTAAATAATGAGGCTAATTTGCGAAAATGATACAACATTGTAGCATATGAAAAAAAAACTCAAACCAGAACAAAAGGTATAAGTTAAAGAATGCTATTACTCTCTATTTAGAAAATTAATTCCAAAGTCAAAACAACCATTAGCTATTTACCGATATCAGTTATTAAGTTCATTTGTTTGTCTATAGATGGCCACTGAGACTTTTAATAACACAATATTTGGCATATGCCAACAAAAATTGAAAAATTAATTAAAAAATAAAAAACTCTACCAATTTCTGCAAGAGAACGGTGTCGCAGCCCTTCAAACCATATGTTATGGAAACAAAAAACATGTTCCGTGTTCCGTGTTTTAAATTTTGTGAACCTCTTTGGTTAGATTGTTAAATATTGTTACAATTTTCAAAAGAAACAAAAACAACAGCAAAAATGTGAAATTATGCACAAAAATCTGAAAATTTTGTATGAAAACTCGTAGTACCAAAAGCAAGAAAACCTTCTGCTAAAACAATCGGCCACAAAATTAGTTTGTATTCTATAAAGGGTGAAGGTTGACCTGTACTTACTGAGAATAAGCATAATGTCGACTAAAATAATATAAAAAATTGACAAGTTCAAAAAATCACAGAAATTTGCCTTAAACAAATACGTTCAATAACATGAGAGACAATAGGTAACAACTGAACAAATAGAAAAGGTTGACTTGCACTTCTTGTGGAAGAAAATTATATCTTTGAGTGGTTAAACTTAAAAATCAGACTGCCAAAGGAATAACAATTGAAGGCTAAAGACAAGAATTCAGTTAAATTTTACTAAAATTCTTCCTCAAAGCCAAAAAACCCTTTGGTTCTCTGAAAACAAACTGTATCTACATTCGGCCTCAAATTTAGGTAAATTGGAGCTGTCATTAATTCAGCCGTGAATAAAAAACTTGTCAGTAATTAACATTAAAAAAACAAAAAGAAAAAATTTTGAAAAAGCAGCATCAAAATAAAATCCAAAAAGTCTCTGATTGTAAAAATCCATGATATTGCCGAACTTCTCCCTGATTTTGTCGCGCGCCAAGCAAACCGACCAAGTGTTGCAAATGTCTGCGAATTAGACCAATTTATTGCGTGGAATTCTTCAAGTATTTTTTAAAAAAAGAACGATGCATTTTGTATAATTATCGAGTTAAATCTGCAAAAAACGGCAAAGTTTTAATTCCAGAAGACTTTCATAAGGCGCCTAATTGCAACTAACGCTCGTTTTCAGATTAGGGAGTCTGCTTCAAGTTTTCTAGGTCACTAGGTCTTTAAAAAAGTGTACTAAAAATGCATTTTTTGTGCCATTTTTGATGAAAAAAGTTTGAATTTTGAATATTTTATCAAAAATTTCAGCCAAAAAAACATCAATCAAACAATTCTCTTCTATCTCTAACGGTATCAACAACACTCTGTCGTTAAAAATTTTTATCTTATTTTGAATTATATTAGCGAAATTGTGCCAAATTTTAGCAACATTACTGAAAATGTGAACAAAAACAGTCGAATGTTCACAAAACTTTAAACCTAGATAACTCCCTGTAAAATACGAAAACCGAAAAAATCTTTTTAATTCCGTACTCTACGCGGGGAGGGCTTTTCAATGATACCGCTCACAATTCTCTACGATGAATATATCGATCGGCCAAAATTGACTGAACAAAAAAAAACCCAGTTGAGTATATAGTTCCTCCCTCCCCACTAAAGTGGGGATCGGAACAAAAAAATAGCTAATTTAAAGTTGGATAAAACTGTTTGATTGTTTAAGTAGTCCTCGTAACTTTTTTTTAAAAAAGATGAAGTTTTCTCTTTATTTTATTCAAAACTTTTTTAAATTCAATTTTGTGTTAGCTGGCAGTGTTAACATATTTGTTATCAAAATTTGTGTTTCTAAAAACAATATTTGCAGTTTTGATAGTATATAAAAAATAGTTGTCAACTTATTATTTCATAAGATAAAAGCTTTTTATTTAGTTGCTTTGCATCATTTAGTTTTTGTAAAAAAAACTATAAAAGTTTCTCAAATCTTATTTATATTGGGAAATTTAATCAACATAGTTTTTTCTTTCACGAAAGTACCCAAACACTTTTCTCATTAAACATTGTCAGACCTTACTGGTCGTCTCAAAATATGATTTTTCTTTTGATCACATTTTTTTCAATAAATCTAATGTCCACTCCCATATTCAAGACGATTTGTCACACCATAGTTAATTGAACCTTTTCAATTGAAAATGAAATTTATTGAATTGATTGGTGTGTAACTAACGGTCAACGCATGATCAATCAGAGCATTTTCGGTCAAAAGATAGTTGTTTTGACTAACAGATTGCACTTCGGCTGAAGTCATGATTATTTCTAGGGTCAAAAAAAGTCCCGCCCTTATCGAGTTTGATCTAGCATGGTATTTTTGTTGACCATTTTGCCGATGAGAGTTTCTTCATATAGTTAAAATTGACCATAGCGCATCATTACAAAAATAAAATTACCATATCCACGTGATTTACTTGCAGGTAGCAAACTTGCACTAGCAATTTTTTTATTTGAAAGAAAGAAGTTATGGAAGAATGAAACATAAGATGAATGCGTGAATTAGAAAAAAAATCTGAAGAGAGAGAGAGAGAGAGAGAGAGAGAGAGAGAGAATGAGAGAGAAAACTAGGAAGTAACGTTGCATATTGTCATTCTCTTGGGATAACCGTGGGCTACCAAAGAGGATATATGGGATAATATGTAATTGAAAAGGGTATTAAGTTGCCTAGTGGATATAACAAAACAATCAAATCAAAATCAACACTATATGCTTGCTCAAGTATCTCAGTCTTATACGTTCAGACGTGTCACATAGTTGACGAAAGGGCATTTTGGGTAACAAATGTCTGCAAACTAGTTCTGCCATAAAAACTGAAAAATCAGTTTCTAATAGGATCATAGTTTGTTCAGCGAACTACATTTTTACTCTGAGATTTACTCTCCCATACCTTACATTCAGTCATAACTGAATCAGAACTTTTTCGGAATATCATTGCTTTTCAGTACTAATTCAGAAAGTTTTCAGAATAATTTCTGTATTGGTTCTGTATGAAGTTAACCTAATTCAGACAAAAAACAGAGTCTGATTCAGAGTCCGAGTCGGAAAAAAATCCTCTGAAATTTAGGTACGGGCTGTGCATGGTCAAAATAACATGATCAAGATATGGCCATAGTAAAAATACGGACTTGGAAATATGATTCAACGCTGTTACACAATGTTACTATGATAGGGTACTAAAAGCAGAGACGCTACAAATTTGATGTTTAAAAGTAACCAAGTCAAATATTTGTTATTCCATAACAACAGAAACTATCTATTAGTTTTACCACTAAGCAGCATCGCCTCACAATTTTGACGAAAAACCCTCTTTTTCAACAACAAAATTATCCACATTTGCACGATCTTATATTTTTTTTGTAAATTCTATTCCTGAGTTTCCGCAAAATCGATAGAAAAGTATTCAAAAAGATTTTAACTGAACTACGCCGTTAAAATTTTGAGGCTAATTTTGTTAAGGTTTCTTGGCCTTAGTTTTGCATACCCAGACAAGTTCAATTGAGCACTATATTTTTCTGAAGTTCAAAAATTAGAATCTCAAATCAATCAATTTTTATACTATTACATTCGGGCAGTTTTGGTTACAATTGTTAAACAATATATTTATCTCGAAACTGTCGCGCAATTTACCTAAAAGTTGTGATATAAAAGGGCAAAATCCTAGCTTTAAAAAATAGGAGCAATGAAGTCAAACCTTGGGCGAATTATGAAATTGAACTTAGGTTGTGGTATAACAATACAAATTAATTTCCTTCACTCCCAGCAAATGAAAAAATTAGCACAGAAATAAAAGATTGGCAGGTTCTGGCTTGTAACAGAAACTACAATTAAAATATATATACATATATATATATATATATATATATATATATATATATATATATCAGTCTCATTTAATCTTTAGCCAAATTTAATGAGTTATAATTTTCAATTAAAAAAAGCAATTGAGGTGCGGGACTGCAGTTTACAACGAATACTGCGGCAACAACTCCAAAAAATTGAACCAATTAAATCTCTTATTAAACTAATCCGGTCCGCATAACAATAACATGTCCAACATGTCCAACTGAGAAGCTTTTATTCATCAGTTTCGTGAATTTTCTGGAAAATTTTGAGTCTGCAGTTGGCACTCAAACTCAACTGTGTTCATGCTCATTTCCCAAATTCAAACATTGTAAATTCTTCTCATTTTTATTAGTTATTTTAGATGAAAATTTTTTTTCTTCGAAGAATTCACAACTAAGTGTCGTTAAAAAGAAAATATTGATAACATATTATTGATAAAGATTCTAGAAGAATAATTGAAGCAGTTTTAAACATTGCATAATTAATCATTCTGTTTCGCATACCAATATATTTATGACTCAAAAGTCATTTTTTAAATCAATTTCTCAACAGCTTTTGGAATAATTAGATTCTGCTTGTCGAAATTGAACTGTACTTTTGCTGGGTCCTAAAACGTTCGCGAAATTTTTGTTACAATTGTTAAAAAATGTATTTATCTCGAAACTGTGGCGCAATTTACCTAAAAATTGTGATATAAAAGGGAAACATCCTAGCTTTAAACAATAGGAGCAATGAAGTCAAATCCTGGACCAGTTATGAAATTGAACTTATGTTGTGTTATACCAATACAAATTAATTTCTTTCACTACCAGCAAGTGAAAAAATTAGCACAGAAAAAAAAGATTGACAGGATCTGGCTTGCAACAAAAACTACAATTAAAAACAAATAATTTGTCAGTCTCATTAGATCTTTAGAGCCAAAATTAATGAGTTATAATCATCAATTCAAAAATGCCAATGAGGTGTGGGACTACAGTCTACAACGAATACCGCGGCAACAACTCCAAAAAATTGAACCAATTAAAACTCTTATTAAACTAATGCGGTCCGCATAACAATAACATGTCCAACATGTCCAACTGAGAAGCTTTTATTCATCAGTTTCGTGAATTTTCTGGAAAATTTTGAGTCTGCAGTTGGCACTCAAACTTAACTGTGTTTATGCTCATTTCCCAAATTCAATCATTGTAAATTCTTCTCATTTTTATTAGTTATTCTAGATGAACACTTTTTCTTCAAAGAATTCACAACTAAGTGTAGTCGAAAAGAAAATATTGATAACATAATATGGATAAAGATTTTAGAAGAATAATTGAAGCAGATATAAACATTTCATAATTAATCATTCTGTTTCGCATACCAATATATTTATGACTCAAAAGTCATTTTTTAAATCAATTTCTCAACAGCTTTTGTAATAATCAGATTCTGCTTGTCGAAATTGAACTGTACTTTTGCTGGGTCCTAAAAAGTTCGCGAAATTTTGGTTACAATTGATAGACAATGTTTTTATCTCGAAACCGTGGCGCAATTTACCTAAGAGTTGTGATATAAAAGGGAAAGATTCTAGCTTTAAACAATAGGAGCAATGAATTCAAACGCTGGACGAGTTATGAAATTGAACTTAGGTTGTGTTATACCAATACAATTTAATTTTTTTCACTCCCAACAAGTGAAAAAATTAGCACAGAAAAAAAGCTTGACAGGATCTGGCTTGTAACAAAAACTACAATTAAAAACAAATAATTTATCTGTCTCAGTCAATCTTTAGAGCCAAAATAATGAGTTATAATCATCAATTCAAAAATGCCAATGAGGTGTGGGACTACAGTCTACAACGAATACCGCGGCAACCACTTCAAAAATTTTTTTCTCACAAATTATTAATAAACTAATGCGGTCCGCATAACAATAACTTGTCCAAAATATCCAACTGAGAAGATTTTATTCATCATTTTTGTGAATTTCCTGGAAAATTTTGAGTCTGCAGTTGGCACACAAACTCAACTGTGTTTATGCTCATTTCCCAAATTCAAACATTGTGAATTCTTCTCATTTTTATTAGTTATATTAGATAAAAACTTTTTCTTCAAAGAATTCACAACTAAGTGTAGTCGAAAAGAAAATATTGATAACATAATATGGATAAAGATTTCAGAAGAATAATTGAAGCAGATTTAAACATTTCATAGTTAATCTTTCTGTTTCGCATACAATATATTTTTGACTCAGAGGACATTTTTTAAATCAATTTCTCAACAGCTTTTGAAAAAATTCGATTCTGCTTGTCGAAACTGAACTGTACTTTTGCTGTACTTTTGTTATAATGTTTATACTATTATTTTCGCGAAATTTTGTTTACAATTGTTAAACAATTTATTTTTCTCGAAAAAGTCGCTCAAATTACCCAAAACTTGTGATATAAAAAGGCAAAATCTTATCTTTAAAAAATAGGAGCAAAGAATTCAAACCTTGGACAACTTATGAATTCGAACTAGGTTGCAGTATACCAATACAAATTAATTTCCTTCACTCCCAGTAGGTGAAAAAAATAAGCACAGAAATAAAAAAATTGGCAGGTTCTGGCGTTTAACAAAAACTACAATTAAAAACAAATAACTTAACAATCGCATTCAATCTTTAGAGCCGAATTTAATGAGTTATAATCATCAATTCAAAAATGCCAATGAGGTGTGGGACTACAGTCTACAGCGAATACCGCGGCAACCACTTCAAAAATTTGCTCTTATAATTTTTTAATAAACTAATGTGGTCCGCATAACAAAAACAGGTCCAACATATCCAACTGAGAAGATTTTATTCATCATTTTCTTGAATTTCCTGTAAATTTTAGGGTCTGCAGTTGGCACGCCAACTGTGTTTATGCTCATTTCCCAAATTCAAACATTGTAAGTTCTTCTCATTCTTATTAGTTATTTGATATGAGAACTTTTTCTTCTAAAAATTCACAACTAAGTGTCGTCGAAAAGAAAATATTGATAACATATTATGGATAAATATTTTAGAAGAATAATGGAAGTAGATTTAAACAATTCATAATTAATCATTCTGTTTCGCATACCAATATATTTTTGACTCAGAATTCATTTTTAAATCAATTTCTCAACAGCTTTTGGAAAAATTAGATTCTGCTTGTCCAAATTGCACTGTACTTTAGCTGTACTTTTGCTATCATTTCTATACTATTACATTTGATTAATTTTGGTTACAATTGTGAAAGGGTAATTATTTCGAAAATGTCCCGCAATTTAACTAAAAATTTGATATAAAAGGGCAAAATCCTAGCTTCATAAAATCAGAGCAATGAAGTCAAACCTTGGACGACTTATGAAATTGAACTAGGTTGCAGTATACCAATACAAATTATTTTCCTTCACTCCCAGCAAATGAAAAGATTAGCACAGAAATAAAAGATTTGCAGGTTTTGGCTTGTAACAGAAACTACAATTAAAAAAAATTTTTTCAGTCTCATTCAATCTTTAGAGCCAAAATCATCAATTCAAAAATGCCAATGAGGTGTGGGACTACAGTCTACAACGAATACTGCGGCAATCACTTCGAAAATTTGCTCCAATTTAATTTCATTATAAACTAATGCGGTCCGCAAAACAATAGCATGTCCAACATGTCCAACTGTGAAATTTTTATTCATCATTGTTTTGAATTTTCTGGAAAATTCTGAGACGCTGTTGGCACGCCAACTGTTATTATGCTCATTTCCCAAATTCAAACATTGTAGATTCTTCTTATTTTTATTATTTATTTGAGATTAACCCTTTTTCTCCGAAGAATTCACAATTAAGTGTCGTCAAAAAGAAAACATTGATAACATATTATGGATAAAGATTCTAGAAAAATAATTGAAGCAGTTTTAAACATTTCATAATTAATCATTCTGTTTCGCATACCAATATATTTATGACTCAAAAGTCATTTTTTAAATCAATTTCTCAACAGCTTTTGGAATAATTAGATTCTGTTTGTCAAAACTGAACTGTACTTTTGCTGTACTGTTTCTATAATTTTTATACTATCATTTTCGCGAAATTTTGGTTACAATTGTTAAACAATGTATTTTTCTCGAAACTGTCGCACAAATTACCCAAAAGTTGTGATATAAAAAAGGCAAAATCCTAGCTTTAAAACATAGGAGCAATGAAGTCAAACCCTGGACGACTTATGAAATTGAACTAGGTTGCAGTATACATATACAAATTATTTCGGTTCACTCCCAGTAGGTGAAAAAAAAATAAGCGCAGAAAAAAAAGATTGACAGGATCTGGCTTGTAACAAAAACTACAATCAAAAACAAATAATTTATCTGTCTCATTCAATCTTTAGAGCCAAAATTAATGAGTTATAATCATCAATTCAAAAATGCCAATGAGGTGTGGACTACAGTCTACAACGAATACTGCGGCAATCACTTCGAAAATTTGCTCCAATTTAATTTCATAATAAACTAATGCGGTCCGCAAAACAATAGCATGTCCAACATGTCCAACTGTGAAATTTTTATTCATCATTGTTTTTGAATTTTCTGGAAAATTCTGAGACGCTGTTGGCACGCCAACTGTTATTATGCTCATTTCCCAAATTCAAACATTGTAAATTCTTCTTATTTTTATTATTTATTTGAGATTAACCCTTTTTCTCCGAAGAATTCACAATTAAGTGTCGTCAAAAAGAAAACATTGATAACATATTATGGATAAAGATTCTAGAAGAATAATTGAAGCAGTTTTAAACATTTCATAATTAGTCATTGTGTTTCGCATACCAATATATTTTTGACTCAGAGGTCAATTTTTAAATGAATTCCTCAACAGCTTTTAGAAAAATTAGATTCTGTTTGTCAAAACTGAACTGTACTTTTGCTGTACTGTTTCTATAATTTTTTTACTATCATTTTCGCGAAACTTTGGTTACAATTGTTAAACAATGTATTTTTCTCGAAACTGTCGCACAAATTACCCAAAAGTTGTGATATAAAAAAGGCAAAATCCTAGCTTTAAAACATAGGAGCAATGAAGTCAAACCCTGGACGACTTATGAAATTGAACTAGGTTGCAGTATACATATACAAAGTATTTCGGTTCACTCCCAGTAGGTGAAAAAAAATAAGCACAGAAAAAAAGATTGACAGGATCTGGCTTGTAACAAAAACTACAATCAAAAACAAATAATTTATCTGTCTCATTCAATCTTTAGAGCCAAAATTAATGAGTTATAATCATCAATTCAAAAATGCCAATGAGGTGTGGGACTACAGTCTACAACAAATACCGCGGCAACCACTTCAAAAATTTTTTCTTACAAATTATTAATAAACTAATGCGGTCCGCATAACAATAACATGTCCAACATATCCAACTGAGAAGATTTTATTCATCATTTTTGTGAATTTCCTGGAAAATTTTGAGTCTGCAGTTGGCACACAAACTCAACTGTGTTTATGCTCATTTCCCAAATTCAAACATTGTAAATTCTTCTCATTTTTATTAGTTATTTTAGATGAAAACTTTTTCTTCAAAGAATTCACAACTAAGTGTAGTCGAAAAGAAAATATTGATAACATAATATGGATAAAGATTTTAGAAGAATAATTGAAGCAGATTTGAACATTTCATAATTAATCATTCTGTTTCGCTTACAATATATTTTTGACTCAGAGGTCATTTTTTAAATCAATTTCTCAACAGCTTTTATCAGTCTCAATGAAATTCCAGCCATATGAAATGAGTTATAATCATCAATTTAAAAATTCCAATGAGGTGTGGGACTTCAGTCTACAACGAATACCGCGGCAACCACTTCAAAAATTTGCTCCAATAAACTTCTTAATGAACTAATGCGGTCCGCATAACAAAAGCATGTCCAACATGTCCAACTGTGAAGTTTTTATTCATCATTGTCTTGAATTTTCTGGAAAATTTTGAGAAGCTGTTGGCACGCCAACTGTTATTATGCTCATTTCCCAAATTCAAACATTGTGATTTCTTCTTTTTTTTATTAGTTATTCGAGATGAAAATATTTTTCTTCGAAGAATTCACAACTAAGTGTCGTCAAAAAGAAAATATTGATAACATAATATGGATAAAGATATAAGAAGAATAATTGAAGCAGATTTAAGCATTTCATAATTAGTCACTCTGTTTCGCATACCATTTTTTTTGGACTCAGAAGTCATTTTTTAAATCAATTTCTCAACAGTTTTTAGAAAAATTGGATTCTGCTCGTCGAAATTGCACTGTTCTTTTGCAGGGCCCTAATAATTATATTTCGTTTCACTTGTGTTGAACACTTTAGTTTGAAAACTATAATTTTATTGAATCACATTTAATGGTTTTCAATTAGAGAAAATATTTAATTGCGCTCCAAACGAGAATTTAGGGGAATATTTTTGATTATTAAGAAAACCTGTTTTATCAAATGATTACAAAAACAACTTTGTCGGGACTGAAATGCAGTTTAAGTTTTTTTTACGGCCCATTTGATCTATATTCTTCTGATCTCAACAAATTATATACAAAATATTTTTTTTTTAAAAAAAACTTGCTTTATTACCAGGCCAGTCGAAGCTGTTCGTTTTTTCCATCGTTTGATAATGAAGATTGTTCTATTCAACAAAGCTGTCTTTTTAATTTTCCATCGAGAATAATTTATAGAACATTTGGTTTTCTTGAAGACATTTTAATGTGAATTCTTTTACTGAAATTTTTTGAACTCAAATGCATAACACAAATGAAAAGAAAAGAGTTTATAACTTTTGGTCTTGGAGCACTACTAAAAATAACCGTCGATTATCCAACAAGGGAGTCAAAGTTTTGCAAAGGTTGTTGAGAGTGTGATTTAAAACGAATTCTGATCTGGACATATATTGGAATGAGAAATGCAGTGCTTTTTTAAGAATTTGTTAAGGACAACGACAACATTTGCTTCAAAGTTTCGTAAATTTTCATCTATATTATGTTATAGATATATTTTTTGAAGAAAACTTATATGTGATTAATACAATTTAGAAGCATTTAAAACATTTGAACTCAGGATACAACGAAAAATACAGTTCATTTTCCAAACAGCGGAATCAAAATTTTATAAAAGACGTTGAGACAGTGATGAAAAGAGTTATTTCCGATTTGGACAAATATAAGCATGCGAATCCCAGTAGATATTTAAAAATCAGTTTTGTTGAAAGTGCTTCAAACGTTCAAAGTATAATAGGAGTTTGTACTTTGAACTCTATGTTGCCGTGGGCAAAACAATGTTTGTACAATATCGACCTTCTGAATTCATTTTTCAAAAGGGTTACATATAAATATTGATCATATTAATTGTATGCAGATTTTAAGTAAAAAAATGTTACCTATCATTTACTCATTGCTGAAGAACAGCTTTAATCATTTATACAAATACATCGAAAACTCCAGTCTCGATTTTGTCAGAAAAATGAATTGATAAAAAATGAAATCGTACTTTTGGGTTGAAGGAATCTGTGTAAATTTTCAATTTCGTCAACTTCAGTTTTGAATGAAAATTTTGTGCTTCTTTTTTTGCTGAATAGATTGTTTTTTGTCAGAATTGTTGTGAATTAAAAATTTTTCTCAATTAAAAGGAAAAGCAGCTATGCTAAAACTGCTATTAATCTATACACAAATAGATGTTGCACTGTTTTTCATAGAAAATGCGAATAATGATATCAAAAACCCGAATGTTTTGTTCAATTTCACGCGATCTCAATTGCTTAGACAGTTGACTAATTTCTGGTCATTTTAAAAACAACAAACAATGTAAAACAAAAATGATTACTGATAAAAATCATTTTATGAGGCGCCAATGTGTTTTTAGTTTTTTAATGTTCTTGTCTACTATTAAAAACTGAAGCAGTTGTCATTTTGGCATGTTCTTGGTTCTTTTCTTTTTGCTCTTTTGTGGAAAATTTAGAGGCTTCACAGAATGAGAAATAGAGATCAAAGTTATTTCCATTTAATAATCATATTTAGCTGTTAATGTGTACTTTAAAAGTGATTTTAAAATGGCTGGAAGACGTTCTGATTTTCTATCAAAAATATTCTAGGTATCTTAATCAGACGATTACTGATTCAGTTTGAGTTATGAAGATATTGTAAAGTTATTTTTGGTCAACTTCTGTTTCTTAGGTCACTTCTTTCGTGTTTTTTTCGCATCAAACGCTAATTTCAATGGTTCACAATTATCAAATTTGATACTGATTGCTTAGTTCGAGTTCGCCAAGTATATGATGTGATTTAGTGAAAAAAGCCTTTACTCTATGCTACGCTCTACATCTTAAAATCCTTAAAGTTTAATTTTTGAAAATGTTCTCAATTTGCAGTTTATTGGAAAACATTTTTTATATTAAATAAAACTAAACTATGAGAACCCTTTCTTACTTTTCAAGAAAACGTAAGCAAAAAGAATTAGAGCAACCAAAACAAGCGTGCTCTGCATTTACTATCCCGTCATTTAACATTAAATGAGAATTTAAAAAGCAGACAGAACTAAATAGTTAGATTTTTAAGATTTTGAAATAAGACACAAATCACTAACTCACTTCACAAATCTCTGTTGAAATAAATTATAGACAAATTTTTAAAAAAGTAATCAATTTTAATTTTGTACTTCTAAATTAAAATTGACGTTTATGATAACTACCAAAATTCATTTTACGCAATAAATATTGGTATAAGTTACAGTAATATGGGAACTAAAATACAAGACAGAAGAACTAAAAAAAGAACTAAAATAAAATATAAAGAATAGCTGAGTGATAATTTTTCGATTATCCGTTTGGGGTTTTTAAGCTTATAATCGGCCAGGTATATCATCGGCTTCTGGAAAGCTACTAACTGTGAATACGATGAGAAAATAGAACAAACTGAGAAAAAGATATGTTGTATATAAATAGCAAAAAGCACGTGAAGTGATAAAATGAAATTACATTTCCATCATATCTCACCTTGTTCATCACCCCGTTTATAATTAGCCCCACCTTTAACTCACTAAGTTATAAATTCCACTGTTATATATCCCAATACACACCCCTCTTACCAATACTTACAGTTTATTACTACCCTGCTAATTCTACCCCACTTACCTCAAATTCCTGCCAGTCGTTCTGATAGTTGCACACAGCTCAAAATAAAACAGGCTATCCCTAAAAATTTGGGAATATTTTTTTCAGTTCCCTACCAGCTTTGAACCAATCAGCAGTTTTTGAGCGGAACTGCTTTAAAATTTTTCCCTTTAATCTTTTCCTACTTAATTTGAGATCTATCCACTTTTTCATACTATCACCAGTACGCAGTCGGGACAGTGCAGGAATTGGGTTGAAGGAAGGGTGTGATGGGTCAGGGGGGGGGGTGTTTGATTGTAGTGGTATGCAACCTTCCACAGGCTAATCCGGCGTGATGATTCCTTTAAAAGACTGGATAATCTTTTGAAAGGTGCTGAGACAGTGATAAAACAAGAATCGATGCTGTATGCTACAAAAGCGCCTATTTTTCCCTAATTAAAATCAATGATTCGAGGTTAATCTTCAAAATCGAACATAAAAAACGTGAACAAATTTTGTGAAGTGAAATTTTTATGTGCCTTAATTCTGCGTAGTGATAACGCAAAATGTAAAATCCTGTTTCTGAATGTTTGAAAAATAAAATTTCATTAACTTTAAAAGACAAAAGAACAGTTTCAAGCCAAGATCTACAAATGCTTTCAATCATAACAGACTGATGCAAAAACGTTTCAGGTTTTCTAATGAAATTGGAGTGACAAAATTATTGACTGTCTTCTTGGAGACCTATTTAATCTGAAAAATTCAAGGAACGCAGCATTATCAAAATGATAATTTATGAACAAAAAAAGATAGTCCAGTGAAATGAAATTTGACTGCAATCTCGTGTAATATCTTTATAAATCATGCAAAACTTGAAGCACTTTTCCGAGATCTTCACAAGTCAAGGTTCCTTGGATTATTTTTGTAAGATTTTGGATTTTGATTAGACCTTATCAATTAGAACATCATATCAGAAAAAAGTCTTCTTGAATTTTGCAATAATCTTAATAAATCTGAAAACATAAAAAATAGTTTTGAAGCAACCTAGATTAAAAAAAAGCCTTTGAACCAAATTTAAGCGCTATGAAAACAATAAAAATAAAAACAGGAATCGTGTCAGAGTTGGTATCGTATCTGTGAGATGCATCAAAACCTAAACAAAAATATAAACTAACGTTTCATGCAGCTGAGCCAGTTTTTAACGCATTGGTTGCTACCAGATCAGGATTTATTCCCAAGACTCGTTGCAAAAAATACGGCTTTCTTAAAAAACAAAAACCTAGAAAAATTCATGTTTCTTATATTGAAATGGGTTGTAGACAGCTTTAGATAAACTGAAACTGGAATTATGTGGTTGAGAAAAGATTTCATTATTCATTATAGTTTTTCTCTTTATCGCAGTTTTTATAATCCAAAACAGTATCATCAACACCAATTGTTGATTTTTAGCGAAAAATGAAAACATCCTTTTTCTGACATGATGTTTTTCTGACATGATGTTTTCCGGAACATTAGAAATTCGTCTGAAATAGCTTTTCAAAACAATGCTAATAGATTTTGAAGCTGAGATTATACTTTTATTGAAGCAGAATTTCAGTAAATTGAAGGCTGTAAATTTGAAATTAACAAGCGAGACCAACAGATTTCTTGGATCGAAGGTAAGATGGAATATGGCAATTTTGCGATAAGTATTATAAAATAAAATTATACAAAAACAACAAAAAAACGTCAAAAACGTTTTTGCCAAGTATTTTAACGAGGGTGATGGTGAGTAAGAAGCTGGTCACCAAAAATTTTTACTAGCAGGAAAACACAAAAAACCCAACAATTGTTTTGTGCAATTCAATTTTAGATCTTTACATACAAATCAATTACGTTAAAGAAAGTTGTTCTGACGTTTGTCAAGCAAATAGAAAAACAAAAACAACAAAACGGGTATTTTAAGACATTGTTAAGTTTACTCAGTGAAAAAAAAAATAATTTGAAAAATACAAGCGAAAAATTCATTAAATGTTGTTGGAACAATTAGAATTTGAAATTTTTTAAGTTTTTTTACTGACTGATTTGTCTTTTTTAATCATCTAAGATGTCGCACACATTGGAAATTTCCATTTTTCCACACACAAGAATAATTTTTTATGTTTTTTCAATTTATTTGTTGAAATTATGCTGGCAAATATTGTTAGGAGGAAAACGATGTGAACTAAGGGGACTACAAAATTTTGATAAAAGAAAGTAGAATTTAAATCACTACAAACAAATTGAGATCTATCTTGTGAAGTAATAATCTTTTAATGGAGCAGAACGTTGTTGGAAGAGAAATGTTGTCAACTCTATCATTGCTGTTTAATTGAAAAAGAGTGATTCAAATCATTTTTTTGTTAATCTGGTCTGGCATATCAATGTGTATGTTCAGACATAAAATAATTAATGTTTTTGAGAACTCTGGAATTTCGAAAAAAAATGCTTAAAGAAAACAACAGCTGTTCTGTAAAAATTTCCTAGATTATTTCTTGTTTTCTCATCAAATTGTTCTCAAGAGCACAAGTTTTGATAAAAATAAATTTAAAAAAAATAACAAAAAATATCTTTACATTAGTATTCGACACAAAAAAGCGGAATTGTCTGCGTGCTTTCAGTTTTATGTACAACTAATAATTTTGGTCGGAGTTATTTTGAATTCGAAAAAAAATTTAATTAAAGCTTTTTTTGATGCTGGTTTTTAAATCAAACTGTTTCATAGGCTTGGCATGAAAAATCAAGAAAGCCGAAAATGTAAACTTTTCTGGAACTACATTTCAGTGTTGCTCTAGCCTTTGGCCAGAAAAACCTTTATGCTAGGGAATTAAAAAAATAAAATCAAAGAAGTATACTTTCCCTCGAGGAAAGTTGATAGAACCTGCTCCTGCACTGATGAAAAACATGGGCTCTTGGATCTGCTCAGAACTGCGCTTGCATTTCTATCTGCACGAGTACTATCAACATTCAATGAATCTGATGATCGAATGATGAATCAAGTTCAATCAGTTTTTGAAACCAGTAAAACCAATTTTCATCAAAAATTTTCATAAAAATACAAGTTAAGTTAAATTTAGTTTAGTAGTATAGTTTGCTAGTAATTCAATTTAGTAAATTAATTTCAGGCATTTCTCAAACAATAATAATTTGAAAATTAGTTTAATAATTGGATTACTAATTTTTCAGTCGCTTGATGTTAACCATTTATTTTCCATGAAGGTCACAATTGCTTTGATCCGGCAGTTGTAGCAACTTTCCATCTATTTGAAAAAGTGACAAATACAAGGGGAAAGTCAGAAACCTGAGAAACTATAGTCAGAGAAGCAAAGTCAATGTCTCCAGATTGTATTTTACACATTAAAAGATAAAGCAGGTGCCATATATAGGGCGATAAGATCAAATAGTGTTTAAATAAATGAGTGATAATAACGAACTCGTGTTTTATTCCATGTTGATTTCGGAGAACCCAAAGACCCAAAAGTGCTTTCAAAATCAATCAAATTTGTTATACCTGCTCTGGTCCCTGCTGAAGAAACACTTTTTTTAGACCTAGCAATCTATTTTTATCAGGCGGTGGGTACTCTATTGCCTTTCTATCTATATATAAAAATTTTAGCGATGATTTGTGAACTGATATAAACCTAAATGTTACAAAACGCACTTGGAGCAGAAAAATTTAACAAAAATTTTGAATTAAAATTGAAAGTGCAAATGCACATTCCTGTAATCGAAGATTACATTTTGTTGTTGCTGTGCATTTAATTATCTATTTTTTCAAAATCGCAATGAATAATCATTTTTAGCGAAAAAAGGGAACTTAAGTGACTCTTTAGATGAAAACTGATGAAAATTTCTGATAACCAAATCATTTTGGTGAATCACTTATTTGAATTTGAATTTCATTTACCAGCTACATAACATCAATTAAACAGAAACAAAATTTAATTAAAAGAGGTTACGCTTGGACGGACTCGTGAAGAGACTACAGCCTCATCTAGCAAGAACCCGGTATAATATTTACGAAAACGAATTGAAATTACAGGTCTTCTCGCTTATAATCAGGTCTTCTCGCTCGTGTCCGGACAAAACAGTCCCAGACAAAACAGTCCCAGACAAAACAGTCCCAAATTGCAAAATATTCCCAGACAAAACAGTCCCAGACAAAATAGTCCCAAGAAACCAGACAAAACAGTCCCAGACAAAATAGTCCCAAATAAAATGTACCTAATGCCATTATACCCAATGTACTTTGAAATGTTCGTTCAATAATCCGACAACAAATTAGCAGTCGCTATTACCCGTATGTTTTAACATACTTAATGGCCATGGCCATGCCTCAGCGGCCCGTGGGACTTGATATGAAACTATCACAACCGAACATGGGATTAAATTATCCGCTTGTTAAATCATACGTGTGAGAGCTATAATAATGGCCTTGGGACTATTTTGTCTGGGACTGTTTTGTCTGGTTTCTTGGGACTATTTTGTCTGGGACTGTTTTGTCTGGGAATATTTTGCTATTTGGGACTGTTTTGTCTGGGACTGTTTTGTCTGGGACTGTTTTGTCTGTTCACCTTCTCGCTAAATAGTTCAATTCACCGCGTGAGCAATTTATAATTAAATCAATAATTGAATACAATTTCATGACAAAAACTATTTCAACACAAAAATCAATGTTCTCAAAAAGAGTTTTTTAAATGACATTGGATTCATTTTTTGTTTCGGATTTAAATATTGCTAATTGATGCCAGTTGATGTTATCACACCAGCAGAAGAGGATCGTCACTGAATATGTAAACATAAAAATATACTTTTTCGACAGTTTAATTATCCAGAAATGCAATTAAAAATGTTATCAATATTTAAAAACTTAACTGTTATTATCAAATTTTTTCAAAAAGGTTTTTTTGAAACGGTGATAAAATAACTTCACGACACTTGCATAACGGAATAACTTAATGGTGCTATAATTTAATTTAATTTTAAAACTTCAATTCAAATCAGCCTTTCTTATATTCATTTCGACTAACCCAGTGAGAAGGAAGATCAAATTCTTGAAGAACGCATCATAAAGGGGTTAAAAATTTTCAACGAAGACGACAGACAGAGTAAAGAGACGAAGACATACAGAATATATAAAAATGCGGAATACAATATACTTTTTAACTTTTAAATTGAACTCATTGATTTTGTAAATTACATCACGGTATTGAACAGGATCAAGCTTTTTCAAAGTTGTATAAACTTAGTTATAATAAAAAATTATATTCTGCGGGTAACCAAAAGGAACTAAAATAAACACAACCACAGCAAGTTATACAGTTAGAAAAGAAAACCGGTAATAAGTATTGGGCTATTTCTGACCGGTCCAGGAACACACAGACAGGTGCCAGACATATTGTGCCCGGAAAAAGTTGTCATTTTGGAGTTTTAAACCCTCAGAACAGTCTGGTCAGACCATGATTTACCTCAGGGATATCCCAAACAAAGCAAAATTTGCTCAGATTGGGATAAGTTTTGTTGCAAAAAAAGCAAATAATGCGGCTCCGTTTATCTTTGTTATGGGTAGTATATTTTGTAAACAAACTTTTTTGAAGGAATTATTTGCAAAAAAAACCGGCAACATATTTAATAACACAAAATTGTCAAATGAAATTTATCATCGATAACCTAGGGCTAAACTTAAAATGTTTGATTAAAGTTAAAAAGCTGAAGTGACGTTATTCTTAGTGCTAGTTTATTTTTGTTCTGTCTCACAGTAAACTCTGATTTGAGCAATCAATAACAAATACGTTGCTCAACTTTGTTTTTTATCACTCTTACTTAAAATTCAATTCAAAATCTCTCCTTGTTCAAATTCAATTAAAAACAGGCTATATATCCTTCTTGTGCTTGCTCAGATTTGGCGATGATGACTTAATAAATGTTTTTTTTTTTAAATTTGTCGGTCCAATCTAAAAACAAATTTATTTATTGTACTCAGCCGGCACAAAGATTTGAAATTGTGGTGCCACCAATAAATTTTGCTAAAAATACAGAGATTAAACTGATTACCGTCAAAAATTTTCACTGCATTTCTTATGCAAATTGTACAAAAGTTATTTATTCATGTTCTCAAGTTGGTACTCATATATCTATCTATGAGTAGAGTTGGAAAAAAAATCAAATTGGAGAAAATAAAGTTGGTTAACTTTATAGAAAACTGAAATCTGCTGATCAGGTTCTGATCATTTTCTAAGTGAAAACAAACAGTGAAACGAACTTTCAAATTTTACATTGAAAACGGATATTTTGAAGGTAAAACTTGAAAGTTTGTTTTTTGTTCGTTAAAATGTGTTAAATGTACTGATTTCAACGCTGTGCCAATTTCACTATTTTTTTCAAACTCTTGCTGTGATTTTACAATCATCTATAATCCAAAAATTTACCTCATTTTCACCCTGTGTTAACCAGGTTTGAACTCATTTTTCAAAAAATTGTAAAATTACAACTTTATATTTTGTCGTCTAAGGAAAGTTGTAGTCATAATTCTCTCCCAAATGACGAAGTCGTGAGCCTAAGAATTATGAAAACATTTTATCTAGGACATAAGGTGTCTAAAAGAAGAGAACTCTTGGAAAAAATATTTGTTGGGGCACTTGTTAAGGGAACATGTTAAGGTGAAATTTCATCAAAATTAAGAGATGAACTCGCTTCTCGGATTTCGGTACCTTTTCTCAGCTTTCTGCAAAACTGTTTCCAATACGTTCAAAACGTGACATAACCAATAGCCAGCCTAGAGGTCAACCTCTGGAACTCCAGCAAACAAAAAGTGCATCAAGATTTTTTAAATCTGATTTTACAATTTTGCAAAATATGATTCTTTTTTATACTCGGCTTGCTCAGTTCAGTTTTGATGAAAGCTAAAGTAAAAGTGCGATACGAGCAAACTGAGACTGCTATTTTTCAGCATAGCTAGAAACTTGATCGGAATTTTATTTTGTGCAATGTCAAAAATGTTTTCTGTTGTTGCCTATAAGTATTTTTGTTTTTCAGCTCAAGTTATTGATACATTTTTGTTATTTTGTTGCTTGTTCTATCCATGTAATTTTGTTGTGTTTGAAAGAAAAATAATTATTTACATTTTTGATTGTTGAGACTGTTTTTAAGCTACTCTTTGATTTTCCATTTTCAAATTAATTTTGACATTAAAAGTTTTGTCTATTTTTTATTAACTAGACGTAAAAATATACATTTTTGACGCAAATTTGATTTTTTTATGGCCATGTGTAGTAAAATTTGACGCCAATATTGGATTAAAAAAAACAAGATTTACACCTGTTACTGAATAGAAACTTTCGTTAATCAAATAATTATATTGAGGTGAAATTATATTCAAAAAACTGTTTTTACAGTACTTTAAACGAAATGATCAAAAGTATATTAACAGCTTGAATGGTAGATCTCAAATAAAATAAGTTTGCTACAACTAACATTGAAGTATAAGGCTAAAATCTATATAAGGCATTTTTAGCCCATGAAATAGAAGGAGAGTTTTGACGTATTTTTACCACTATAATTAGGACATAAGAGAAAGTATTGTTTTCCGAGAAAAAAAAAGATTCTCGAAAATTTAATTTAAAAAATTCCAGTACGTTTGACTCAGATATTTGACTCAATATTTTACAGAACTCAGAATTAAGTTTCGTCATACGTTAACCCCCGTTGACCCCGGGCTACAACATTACGTCTTCACGTTAGGGCGTTTTTGAAAAGTAGTTTTATTTATAAATCTTTCTTTATGATAAAGTTATACAACCATCAGTTTTGACCCGGGATTATGTAAAAGAGAAATTATACCAACACAAAAAATGAACTTGCCTTTTGGATTTGGTACCAGTTTTCAGCTATTTGCAAATTTGTTTTCAGCACATTGACATTATGAGCATATTGTCCCAAAAATGATAATTAATTGTCAACCTGGAGTACGACCTCCAGAACTCCAGCAAACCAACAATGAATGATAAAATTTCACGTTTGTAACCTATTACTTACGATCCTGTCTGTCTTTTTCTGCTTGCTCAGACAAAATTAAACATTTCTTGTGACGCAAAATATTAAGGTGAAAGATATTGTTAAGTATATCAAAACTATAACTTGTCTTCTATTGATGGAAACTGAAGTTAAAAATGAATTTAGAGCTAACTAGACATCTATTTGATAGCAAAGCTGGACCTTTAATCGGACATTTTTTGGCAATGAAAGGAATATTCCCGTTGTTGCCCAACATATTGTTTATATTTTCAGCAATGAGATTTGGATACTTTTTATTTTTCTTTTTTCTACCTTCGCTAAAATTAAATTTTGAGTTTTTGTGTTTAAAAAGAGCAGTTAACATTTAAAACCTCAAAATCAAAAGTGACAAGAAATTTTTCTGTTATTTTGATCTTCGATCAAACTATATTATTTTGGGTTATCTGTGTTTACAAGATTAATTAATTTTTAAAAGCTGCGAAATCTAAACGACATTTGAGCAGAAGAAGTAAGACATAATAGTAATATGTATATAGTAGTTTCAGTAGTAAATTAAGAAGGAATTAAAAAAACATTTTCTAAAAATTCTCAAAATCCATAGCAAAAATGGAATTTTTAAAAAAATTATTTCTTTCCTCTTATACCACTGGAACTACCGTATACACATTACTCATAATACTGCTCTGAGTTATAATAACACAGTGACGTTACTTTAAAACTCTGTTCAAAATATTTCCAGCAAATTTTAATTGAGCGCAGGTTTGAATGATTGTGTCAATAAATAAGCTTAAATAAATAATTTTCAATAAACATATGTTCAATAAACAATTTTCAAATAATTTTTGATTGTTCTGATGACAAATTTCAATGGAAAGCTTGGAAAATTAACAAATTCCATAGGTACAGTTCAATATCTCCTTCCCCAACAAATGCATAAATAGTCTATTTTTATTAGTTAATTAAAAAGATATTTGATGCATCTGTTGGGGAAAAATTAATGAACTGCGCCAACGGAATTTATTACGGGCTACAACATTACGTCTTCACATTAGGGCGTTTTTGAAAAGTAGTTATATTTATATATCTTTCTTTATGATAAAGTTATACAACCATCAGTTTTGACCCGGGATTATGTAAAAGAGAAATTATACCAACACAAAAAATGAACTTGGCTTTTGGATTTGGTACCAGTTTTCAGCTATTTGCAAATTTGTTTTCAGCACATTGAAATTATGAGCATATTGTCACAAAAACGATAATTAAGTGTCAACCTGGAGTACGACCTCCAGAACTCCAACAAACCAACAATGAATAATAAAATTTCACGTTTGTAACCTATTACTTACGATCCTGTCTGTCGTTTTCTGCTTTCTCAGACAAAATTAAACATTTCTTGTGACGCAAAATATAAAGGTGAAAGATATTGTTAAATATATCAAAACTATAACTTGTCTTCTATTGATGAAAACTGAAGTTATAAATGAATTTAGAGCTAACTAGACATCTATTTGATAGCAAAGCTGGACCTTTAATCGGACATTTTTTGGCAATGAAAGGAATATTCCCGTTGTTGCCCAACATATTGTTTATATTTTCAGCAATGAGACTTGGATACTTTTTATTTTTCTTTTTTCTACCTTCGCTAAATTTAAGTTTTGAGTTTTTGTGTTTAAAAACAGCAGTTAACATTTAAAACCTCAAAATCAAAAGTGACAAGAAATTTTTCTGTTATTTTGATCTTCGATCAAACTATATTATTTTGGGTTATCTGTGTTTACAAGATTAATTAATTTTTAAAAGCTGCGAAATCTAAACGACATTTGAGCAGAAGAAGTAAGACATAATAGTAATATGTATATAGTAATTTCAGTAGTAAATGAAGAAGGAAATAAAAGAAAACATATTCAAAAAATTCTCAAAATCCATAGCAAAAATGGAATTTTAAAAAAAATTATTTCTTTCCTTTTATACCACTGGAACTACCGTATACACATTACTCATAATACTGCTCTGAGTTATAATAACACAGTGACGTTACTTTAAAACTCTGTTCAAAATATTTCCAGCAAATTTTAATTGAGCGCAGGTTTGAATGATTGTGTCAATAAATAAGCTTAAATAAATAATTTTCAATAAACATATGTTCATTAAACAATTTTCAAACAATTTTTGATTGTTCTGATGACAAAATTCAATGAAAAGCTTAGAAAATTAGCAAATTCCATAGGTACAGTTCAATATCTCCTTCCCCAACAAATGCATAAATAGTCTATTTTTAATAGTTAATTAAAAAGATATTTGATGCATCTGTTGGGGAAAAATTAATGAACTGCGCCAACGGAATTTATTACGGGCTACAACATTACGTCTTCACATTAGGGCGTTTTTGAAAAGTAGTTTTATTTATAAATCTTTCTTTATGATAAAGTTATACAACCATCAGTTTTGACCCGGGATTATGTAAAAGAGAAATTATACCAACACAAAAAATGAACTTGGCTTTTGGATTTGGTACCAGTTTTCAGCTATTTGCAAATTTGTTTTCAGCACATTGACATTATGAGCATATTGTCCCAAAAATGATAATTAAGTGTCAACCTGGAGTACGACCTCCAGAACTCCAGCAAACCAACAATGAATAATAAAATTTCACGTTTGTAACCTATTACTTACGATCCTGTCTGTCTTTTTCTGCTTGCTCAGACAAAATTAAACATTTCTTGTGACGCAAAATATTAAGGTGAAAGATATTGTTAAGTATATCAAAACTATAACTTGTCTTCTATTGATGGAAACTGAAGTTAAAAATGAATTTAGAGCTAACTAGACATCTATTTGATAGCAAAGCTGGACCTTTAATCGGACATTTTTTGGCAATGAAAGGAATATTCCCGTTGTTGCCCAACATATTGTTTATATTTTTCTTTTTTCTACCTTCGCTAAATTTAAGTTTTGAGTTTTTGTGTTTAAAAAAAGCAGTTAACATTTAAAACCTCAAAATCAAAAGTGACAAGAAATTTTTCTGTTATTTTGATCTTCGATCAAGCTATCTTTTTTTGGGTTATCTGTGTTTACAAGACTAAATAATTTTTAAAAGCTGCGAAATCTAAACGAAATTTGAGCAGAAGTCAGACATAATAGTAATATGTATATTGTGGTTTCAGTAGTAAATGAAGAAGGAAATAAAAAAAACATTTTCTAAAACTTCTCAAAATCCGTAGCAAAAATGGAATTTTAAAAAAAATTATTTCTTTCCTCTTATACCACTGGAAGTACCGTATACACATTACTCATAATACTGCTCTGATTTATAATAACACAGTGACGTTACTTTAAAACTCTGTTCAAAATATTTCCAGCAAATTTTAATTGAGCGCAGGTTTGAATGATTGTGTCAATAAATAAGCCTAAACAAACAATTTTCAATAAACATATGTTCAATAAACAATTTTCAAATAAATTTTGATTGTTCTGATGACAAAATTCAATGAAAAGCTTAGAAAATTAGCAAATTCCATAGGTACAGTTCAATATCTCCTTCCCCAACAAATGCATAAATAGTCTATTTTTAATAGTTAATTAAAAAGCTATTTGATGCAGCTGTTGGGGAAAAATTAATGAACTGCGCCAACGGAATTTATAATAGAAATAGCCAAAACTTTTGACGTCCGTGCCAAGAATTATAAAACGACAAAAAATTAAATTAAGTGCTTAGACTGTTTTAATGTCCACTGTATTCTGTTCAATTGTTTTCTTAGTTTTGACTATTTTCTTTGCTGTCTAGACATAAAACTGTAGACATTCGGAAAAATTTTGCTTTTTGACGCCTATATGTCGTAATGAACATAAATTCATATGTAGTTACAGTATTTTTAGTGAAATGATATACGTTAATTGATTGTTTGTATGGTTGTCCTCAATCTTAAAAAATGTCATAAATAACTTTGAAATGGCAGGCAAAAATTTTGTTGAAATTTCTTTAAAAAATTTCTTATCCCGTAAATTAGGAGAGAGAGAGAGAGAGAGATTTTGAAAATTTTCTTGTTCTTGTTTAGAACATCAGAGTGATGACTGTTTTCCGATATTGAATTTGAAAAATTTTCTTTTTCGTTTCAACGATTGTTTCCTAAAATTCACAAGAGGAGCGACTTTCCTCACTGATTATTTATTCATTAATATTTTAAAATTCGACTTGGAGGTTAATGGAGGCTTTAACCAATTTTGGTAGAGTCGAGTATTCGCCCACAGCGATATGCGATATTCAACCTTATTTCTGTTGTATTGTAAGCGCCTCCTTTCGAATTGTCAGTAAACTCAAAATAATTTTGATGATTTCTATTTTTTTGTTTCGAGACAAATTAACGATAAGATTTGCAGATAGTCAATTGTTCGCTTTTTTGATTAGTATTTTTTTAATATGCAACATGCAACAAATTTACTATGTAATTCCACCCAGTTTCATATCGTAAGAGAAACATTTGCAACATTTGTGTCCATTATTATTTTGTGCGCAAACAAAAAATTAATGTCGTTAATTAAAGTTCGCAAAAACCAATTAGACTATTTTTTGCATGGTGTTAGAGATATCTACATATATGAGAATCCAGAATTACTCGCTATCTTTTGGTAACAGAAATTTTCTCAAAATATATCAAGACACCTGAGAACGGACAGTAATAGTCTAATTGTGCTCTTGCAAACTGATAATACCTTACTGATTGTTTGTTTATTCTATCATTTCGTATCAGTTTGAGAACGAATTTATTATTATTATTATTAATTATATTTATAATGTACATGGCAAGATCTCAAGATGCAAAATGGTTAGAGACATTTTTGCATAATTTCCGGTGTTTTTATTGCTCAATGTTTTGCATTCAAAAATTTTTGGTTGATCACAACAATTTTATCCAACTATTTTCCTCAGAAATCAATAGATAAAAGTAGTCGAACAAACAAGTCACTCCGTTTGGCTCATTTCTAAAAGTGATCTAAAACAATTACGAAACTATTTTTAAATTAATAATAGTGAATGCCGGTATTCTTTCAAACTCGACTTCAACTGTGCCAACTACAAAAATTAGTTCATACATTTAGAAATGCTACTTTCGACGTAAAAAGTAATCTAAAGAAATATACCGAAATTGTCTCCCAAAGTACTCTAATTACTTCACTTTGATCGGCTTTCTTAATGAAAAGTCTTGATTATCTGGACTCTGGTTTTTGTCGAGTGAAGTTTCCATCTCCAGCAGTTATTTAGATTCCTATATAGGTTCTCCTGTTGCTAAATTGATTGTCCCAGTGAAAACCAAAACAGAAATAGAAAATATATCTCCCTCAAAAACGAACAGTTTATTGAGCTTTCACTAAATTGTTATTATCTTGTGAAATTTTATAATAATAATATTAATAATTACGGTTGCTGCGTAATCGCAGCGGAACAGCCTTAGGCCTACAGTAGACTGTTCTCAGCTGCCCTTTTTCTTATTATTCCCCACATTTCAGATTGATCATTTTATGAGCAACATTGCTCTTTTTTGGTGACTATAGCCACTTTTTTTGCGTCTGAAACTTTCACGTGGTACCATTATTGCAGCCAACATTGGTCAGGCTATGGTCAACCTGCAGCTATGGTTAAGTAAGAGCTCATCCTCACACAGACAGCTTCACGGAGGCAGGAGATTGAACTCTCAGTCATTGGCGCGTGAGGCACACACCTTACCTCTCGGCTATCACGCCATAAAAACTTTCATTATGAACAGACGAAATGATGGTTCTGTGTTGCCCGAATCAGCTTAGTCAGAAAGATTACATCCAGTTAACCTACTAAGATACTTCAAAACCAAACCCGATAAAGTTTTTAAATTTTAGGTGGCAGAAAGAGCTGCATATTTAATACATTTTTTTTCAAAAATTATTCCAAAGTAAATGTTTTTTGAAGAGTCACAAAACTTTCGAAAACTTCTAAAATTCTAGCACATTTCAAACACGCAAAATAGTTTTCTCACTATTATTTAGCGCAGCTGTATACAACATTTTAAAGTAGTCTAGCAAAAAATCTAGTGCTCTTACGGTATGGTATTCTTTTTAACATGCTCTCCTTCAATGCAAAATCTATGCAAATTTTACATATTAAAATCTGGTAACTTTATTTAGGAAATTCTTGACTTTGTGGATTTGAACAATTTGTTTATTTGAGCTGCCAAGTTGAGCTGTTTATTTCTGTCTTTCTGTCTGGGTACTTTTGATTTCAAATTCTCCTTCCCAGTGAAAATCAAAAAGAATCATTTATTTGTAGCTCCATGATGACTAAACATTTCGACAGTTTTCTCGAATTTTAAATTTTTATATGAGAAAACATAGAAACTTCAGAAGCGAAAAGCAAGAATTTTGAAGTTTTTATGGTGCTGCCTTCATCTCATTAGGAAAAATTATTTTCCTTTGGCAACTCAAGCTTTGCAATTTTGATGAATATACACGTATTTGGTGGGTATAAACGCATTCTTCATCTAACTCTTCGTTTTAAGAAAAAATCTGGAAATTTAATTGTTTTCTTAGGAACATAATTTTTTTGCCATTTGCTTGAGAATTTGTCATTATGGGCAAGCATGCCTTAAATATTCGTATAGATGAAGATGTTAACAACTTTTCAAATTTTTTTGAATGCACATCACTCGGCCCTCCAATGATAATGATGAGTGCTTGGTACCAATCTAATCATACATGCAAAAGTTGCTCTCTTACTTAGGTTCAACTAGTTGGGGAACCATTAAACTTGCATGTGAAAACTTTTGCAAATAGGACTTTTTACCCAGGCTGACCAAACTTACCAAGCATAAAAAGTGCCATAATGGTCCCATAAAGTTCCATAAAAAATTTCTTTCTATGAAATTGCTATGATTTGTAAGTTTCAATAATGGTCCATTTTATGGTTTGTAAGTTTTCATAAAAATAATGATGGTCATTTTTTTATGGCCTTTTATGTTAAGTAAGTTACCATAAAAAATTTTTTTTTTGCATCATTTGTTTTTACACGTCCGAACATGGGTCTTTGTATGTATAGGCGCGCTAATCGAGGCAAAATTGTGCAATTCTGAACAAGTTGGTTCTTTATGGAAAATTTGATACCATAAAACGGGCCATCAAAACTTTTCTTTTATGGCTTTTTATGGTAAGTAAGTTACCATAAAAATCAAGTTCCGTATTTCGACATTCTAATTACAGAAATGTTGTTTTCAGACAGTGATTCGTTTTTTGACTGATTTCCCAGCGAATTCAAAATTCTCTATGACCGTTGTATGGTTAGCAAGTTTTCATGAAAACCATATATGGCGTTGTATGATTAGTAAGTTTTGTTTATGGTGGTCAACCCGGGAAATGTTTATAAAATGTTTAACCAAATCTTGCGTCGAGGTCTTTACGAATTGAAAGTGACGATCCTCGAGAGCGGAACAAAATATTAATCAAGAACCAACCAAGGTTGTTGTATTTGCATCAGAAATTATTTTTTGGCAAGAATAAAAAAATGTTTCTGATTTCGGTGGTTCCATGCAAGGTTTCTGCTACAATGTACGTTATGATTTAAACGGTATCATATATGATCTTTGTATGAGTACCAAGAATCGGCAACCTGGGATACCTTTGCAGATGTCTAAAGTGAACACGTCCCGTGTATGGTTTTTTTCTTACTTTGGGTCAGTTATCGTATCTTCCATGATAATTTCCAAAATTCTCATGTTGGGGATCTATTATTGGTTATAAAATTAGTAATGGTTAGAATTGTAAAATGTACATGCTTTTCAAAATAACAATTCTGGCAAACAAGGAGGTCCGGTAATGTGCGTTAGGATATTATGTTCCGACCCCACTCAACCAAGTTTTTGACATAGTTGTCCACCCAATGAGATAGAAGACTTCCAACAAATCACTTATTGATCGAAAATAAATGGTTTATCCGTTTGAAAAATTGCATTAAGCTCTAAACACTATACAAATGAAACAATAACTCTTTAGAGGGCCAATGATACCTGCCAGTATTACGATTAAGAGACAAGACAAACAAACAAATCGAACAAATACAACAAGCATTACTTACGATCAGAACTTAATGTCTCTCTATTTTTTCTTTAAAAAAGTTAATGGAAATGTCAAAAATGGCATCAAAAAAGTAAGCTAAACCATATGACTTGCATTTCACCAGAAAAGATATTGAACTTGTCTTTACTGAGAATCGTAAACAAGCAGAGAGAAAATGAAAAAAGGCAAAATTAAAAAAGAAATTTCACTTTTGCTAACAAATAAATTGAAAGCCATAAAAGCAGTTAGCTATCAACTGAAATCATTCATTGGCTTCGTTTATACTTATATACAAAACCATTGAGATTTGATACAAAACCATTGATATTTCATACTACAAAGAAAGAGCAAATTCATGAAAAAATTCAAAAGGTCACTACAATTTTGGAGGCAAAGGGTGTCGAATCCTATAAGATAGAAATCTGTTCTCTCGAAGTATTGAATATAATCAACTGCGCATTCTTTCAGAGCCTTTAATGTGATATGCGAACTGTCATTAATGTGCCATTAAAGCGATGATCTGTCAAGACAGCAGAAGAGAAGCTCAAAAAATGAAAAATGTCAAAAAAGAAATAAAAAATATATTGAAACTCGCAATTAAAAAAATAAAAAAAAATAAAAAGAAAAAATTAAAAGGTATAAAAAAAGTACATGAAAACTCTTAATTTCAACAATAAAAACCGTCATTTTTATTCAAAAAAAAGTATTGAAGTGCACATAATGTTGTCATCAGTTGAGAAAGAATGCAACCTTTCTGACACTGCGCAGAACAAGAGATTTAAATTGGCAAACCAAAAATCGGCATTCAATTTTTTTGAAAACAAATTTTTTAAAAGCACTAAGCTTAATAACTGAATTACACATTAACACTGAACACAAGCAAAATTCAGAATTTCACTGACAGTTAAATGCAAATGGTGTTGAAGTAAAAACATATGTGCTTTGCACTAAAAGTATCAGATATGTGTATTGACCTTCTTTTGCACGTAAATCTAAATTGTCATCATTTGAGGTTCGATTCCAAATTTTTCTGGGTCTTTAAATAACATAAAAAACGAAAACGCAAAGGTGTTTCAAAAAATATGTAGAGGGCCCCATCACAATCCAAAAATGATTTTTGATCTATACAATCCAATAATTACACCAACACTCTGCTAGTTGTTTTTGCTTCTCCACGACAACAGAAAACGTCCCCAAAATTACCGAAAAGGCTAATTTGACCAAAAAGTCATTATATTAAAAATAAATGATGAATTATGGATACTTATTGAGTAACATCAACGTATAAACATTTTGTATCAACTTAAGGCGTTTGAAAGTTATTTATATAACTCCTGCAATACAGATTAAAATTTGTGATTAGTTAGACTCAATCATACGTCTACAAAAAACATCAAATGATGCCAAACCTCAAAAATTAAGTAAAAACTTATGAAAACAGTTTGTAGGAACCATAAGAACCATGAGTTTTACATAAGAACCTGAGAACACTATTTTTTTTTCATTGGTTTTTATTGGAGACCTGTTTTAAAGGTGACTTTTTATTAAATGAGCCTCTAAATGAAAGACTACTTTTTTATTTGGGATGAAAAAAATCAAAAAATACTTCAAAAATACGATCAGAGTCCTTTTACATTGCAAAAACCAACGATGAGGCTAAAACTGGCCTTGATATCGCCGCGCGACTGTCCAAAAAACTCCTTTTTGTTCTAAACAATTGCAATTGTTTTGGCAAAGGAACACTTTGAATATCAAAAAAATTACATTTTTGAGAAATATCGGCTTGAATTAGCGAAAGAGCGCAAAAATGTTTTTTTTTCCAGAAATTTTTCTTAGGGACTGGAGGTACAATTATCCCATATCTAATAAAGGAAGATGAGCCAGAAGTTTCACCGGTCGGCATCACCGGTCAATTTGGTCAAAGTGGAACAAATAAGCATAATTGATGCCATTTTTTATGAAAAAAAAACGGAAAAAATGCTGAAATTTCAAAAAACTAGGTGAAAATTTTGCAAAAACAGTTGGTTCAAACTATTCATCAACTCTCTTTTATTCTTAACGTAAACCAATGAGACCATTGCTAACAATTTTTATCACATTTTAGCAAAAATTTCTCAAAATTTTAGAAATAATTACAATAGAAATTATAATAGAAATGTGAACAAAACAACGGAAGTTCACAATTCCTTAAACCTACGTAACTCCTCGGAAAAAAACAAAAAACAAAAAAATCTAGTTTGAATTTCTTCGCTTGAAATTTTTTTAATGGTACTACTCTCAATCCTGTACAATGAATATATCGATCGGCGAAAAATTGACTGAACGAAAAAAAAGCCAGTTGAGTATATAGTTCATCCCCCACTGAAGAGGGTCGGTACAAAAAGGCACCGGATCTTTTCCGTTTGTGCTCCCCAGCTTAGTGGGCGCATATTATTTGCCCCCCCCCCCCCAGACGCACGTGCCATATTTTTTACATGCTGATTCACTATGTAATGGCATGTGCTCCTTAACTGGGGGACGCATAACGTACGGGGGGGGGGGGGGGGGGGGGGGGAGACAAACGGAAAAAGATCCAAAGGCACTTCGAAATAAATAAAAAGTTTTAAAGAACTGTTTGTGAGAACTGTTAAGAAGACAGAAAAAATTGTTACCTGTGTTCGATATTGTTATCAAAAGAACCCTCTTGACAATACTGATAATTACAAATCGATCGTAAATTTTGACCCATTTTAACTTGTGTTTACTATTTTCAGCCTTCAGAGGGCAATTCGCTTGCTAGGCTAGCAAAGAAAAGAATGAATTGAACTGATTAACATGGAAGCAAATTGAAATAGTAATAGTTGGCATTATTTCGGTCCATTTAACTTGAAAGCGCAAAGTTAAGTGTTATAACAAATATAATAAATCTGCTGACCGAAAAACACATTGAAACGTTTCTTTTAAATTAATTTGACTCAAATATTTATGGTTAAACTAAAGCGCAAATAAATCATTGTATCTGGATTCCATATCTGGATTTCTTGGGAAGCAAATTGGAAATGGGCGGAATTCTGTTGGGTTCTCGAGTTACTCAGGCCGAAGTGGTTCCAAATGTCTAGATAGATTGTATTTCGTGTCAATTAAACTTGTTATAGAGTTCAATAGTTTCCGCCACTCAACTCGTAATAAAAATGTGAAATTTATGTTAGTTAGATAACAAATTTTAGATTTAAAATTCTGCTTCTGAAGTTGCTATTTTATTCCAATTTTACAACTTCATGACAAATCTTATTAGTTTGAACAACAATCGTTTGAAACGCTAAGGCTAACAAAATTTTGGTTGCACATCCATAACCATATAACAATAAAAACAGCAAAAAATGATTGTTATATCTAAAAAAACATGTCCCGTTATTTTTTAGAATAAAAATTATAGACAAATTTTAAAAATGAGGAGAAACCGATTTAAACGGTTAAAGAAATTCAAAAAATCAGACTGAAATGAACATAGCAACATTGTCTACTTTTTAAATTTTCAAAAAAAAGAGTCATGGGTATCTTCAATTTCTAAATTAGTTGAGTGTCACCAAAAATGATGTAAAAGTCAAAGTGATGTAAATGATGGTACGCGCAACGAAAAAAGTGCATAGTTCCCTCCGGTTAAAAGAAATAAAACAACAAAGAAAACTATCGTCGTTTGTATATATATATATATATATATATATATATATATATATATATATATATATTTAAAAAATGTTTTATATATCTATATATATATATATATATATATATATATCTTTGAATTGTATTTTTGCGATTCTTCCTTATCAATTTGAAGATATATTAGGTTTTATTAAGATGCAATTTTGTTTTTTTAATTTGCTACGTATTCTGCTAGCTAAAATTGAAAGCTATTTTAATTTTTTTGCCATTTCAGACTCTTCATATGTGGTATTCAAGTTCTGACGTTTTGAGTTATCATGTTTTGACAGTCTACACAATTTTTTGTTTGCAGCAAATTTTTGGTGGTTTTTAGTGTTTTTTTGCTTGAATTAGTGAAAAATGATAATTGTCATGTTGTATTCAAAATGAAACTTAAGTAAAAATTTTGTCTGTTGTTTTAAACTTATGCCACTATCTTCTAACTCTAGAGCATATTCGGATCTTTATTTGCTCATTCTGATGTGTTACAGGAGCCCCGTTAATAAAAGTGAATATTCAAAATTTTATTGGCCTGTTTATAATCAAAAAGCCAAAACCTTTTTCAATTGTTGAAATATCGGCCCTGTTTTCAATCTCGCAAACACCATCGTAGAATACTGGCGCTAACTTTACGACTTGCCGGTTCAGCACTCCATCTGCTATTTTGACTCATGTTGATCGCAAAACACGGTCGTTGCCAGTAAAAAATCTCAGTAATTCGTCCTAGCTTGTACTCACAGCTCATGTACTTCACAGAGTCATCTACTAGCCATACTAACTCGCCTTCTTTCAGGTTTCGCACATGCTCTTTTGACCACTTCAATCTCTGTTTACATTGACGAAGATATTTGCAAGTCCATTTTTTCTGTATCATATCGGCATAGTTTTGAGCCGTTTTGAAGGATTTTCTCCTAGTCATGGTAGCGTTCGCTAGATAGCATGAATGAAGCACTCTCAATCTCTCGTCCTAGCAGAAAGTGATTGATGTCAGGTCTTCATGGTCGACACTTACTGCTGTCAAGGTTCTTGATAGTTTGCTCTACAAGACACATTGTAGTGCTGAGTTACGCATCGCTGAGGCTTCGGTTGTCCAAGAACGCAATCATCATTTTCTTGCAATTTTGAACAAGTCTCTCCCAGATTCCACCAAAATGTGGAGCTCCAGTTGGGTTGAAAATCAAAACGATCTTTTTTTGAGCTAAATCACTCTCAACCTTAGCTTTGTCCCACTCGTTCATGAATTTTTTCAGCTTGTTTGCTGCTCCAACGGAATTTCTTCCATTGTCATTGATGGTGGTGTTCGGGTAGCCACGTCTTGCAATGAATCCTGTCACTGCAGCTAGATATTACTCTATGTTCAATGATTGTGCCACTTCGATCTGTACTGCTTTTCTTGTTAGACAAGTGAAGAGGCAGCACCATCTCTTTAAGTTACGTCGTAGGAACTTAATTTCAGAGGGTCCGAAGTAATCAACTCCGATAAGAGTAAATTGGGGTACACTTGTTCATCAAGTTGCTCTCCGAGTAGATCTATCATCGGTGGACGAAGTGAAATGGCATTTATGTGCCGATATTTGACACGTTTCGTTTTCATCCTCTTTAACGCATTCTTTAATTCGATGATCCATTATTCTTGTTGGAGCATGTTTTCTAAGTATTCTGTGCACACGTGCAGGTTGTCACGATGCGCTCCCCCAACAGAAGTTGCAAGATTGGATGTTTCGCTGTCAATAATTTTGGATGCTTTGCATTCTAATCAAAATTTGAATGTTTATTTCAACCCTTCACTAAAATTGTTCCATCTTTTTCTAACAAGGGTATCCATTTGCAGTTGTTTCATGATTTTGAGAGCTTTTTAATGCTTGTTATCGAATTCGAAACATCCGGGAAGCTTTTGTTTTGAACAAATCGAAACAAAATTTGTTTTGCTTGGTGGATCTTATCTATTTTGAGAGGTCCCTTCTGCTTTGTTCTGAACCTCATACAGTAGGCAAGGATGTTTTTAATTTGGTTGAAGCTACTGTATTGTCTCCGGACGATTAGTTGTTCTAGTTAGGTTTCTGTGGCTACAGTTTTTGTGGCTGGGTCAGTTTCAATTTTTTTCATTTATCAGCACGGCTTCGGCCACCATTCATCACCTGTCTGGAGCCATGCGGCCTGTTTAACAACCCTGAGTCCTTGAGACATTCGATGGACATCCTTTTTGTGCCAATATCTGCAGGGTTTTCAATGCCTTTGAAATGTCTCAGTTGATTCATGCAAAAATTTTTCATTATTTCTGCTGCTCTGTTTGTAAGGAACATGTGCTGTTTCTTGGTGCGCTGACGGTAACCATTGTAAAACTGTAGATAAATCTATCCAACGATAGTTTTTGTAAGTTTTCAACTCATGTTCTCTCAATATCTGTCTGATGAGATGAACTCGGTAGACTGCGGCTTGAAGCTCTAACTTCGGAATCGGCTGGTGTCTGATAGGTGCTACTTGGCATTTTCCTATCACATAGGTTAGTTTTAATGTCGCTTTGTTTTAAAGATATTACACGACACACAAAGCTTCTTCTGAAGTTTCTGTGAAAATGTGGATTCTCTAGTTTGTACATCTGTTTTCGAAGTAAAGTGGGTTTATCGACATCGTTCTTATCGCACTCAACTCAGAGCACCAATCACTGAATAGTTTTGAGTATTCGGCTGACAACTATTTGTCCCAATCTTGTCCAATTGCTGCGCAAATGCTTTTGAGTAAGAACCGCAAGTGGGTCAAACACTGCTGAGACAAAAGACAAGGCAATTCACTGACATTATTTTCGCTTAAACTTTCTGCTTTTTTCCACGACAGACAAGGAGACTATCTGTGTCCAGATTCTAATTTAGTCCAAAGATTTAGTATGCTTTCGTCTCATCCTCGCCAGAGAAGCTGTAAGCAACAGGTATCATCGCCTGGGACCAGAACTTGAAGAATTATCGCTTCTTTGTTGGCTGGAAGCGGTATTTGTAGTTCACGGAAGAGAAATTTAATTCCGACCAGACAATGCAACAGGTCCAGATAGAAGTTTGTCTTTGAGGGCCACACCTTGAGACTTTGCTGCTGCGTTGCACACTCTTCGGATTGTTTCTGGTTTATGAGATTTGATAACAAGATCATAAGGCATGCACCATGAATGCTTATCTCTGGTTTCATATAGGTCATTTTTGTCATTTTTTGGACATGACCAGCTCTGACGCCGGTGTCAATAGCTTTGTGATAGCGCTTTCATAAAGTTTCATCATTTTGTAGGCGTCGTTCTAGGGACTTGATTTATTCCATAGCAGTGTAGAGGTTGTTGGGTAACTTCACATCGTCTTGTCGCCACAAAAGTCCAAAATCGTATCTTTCACTGGTAAACTGAATTGTTTGCTTCAATGTTTTGATTGCTCTCTGTTCTTTTTTAATGACCGGTGACATCACATATTGAAGCGTAGGATCCGATGTCACACCACTTACTCAATTGGCGTGCTAACATGTCCTCTGACACTGAGGTTGTTGTAATAGCAATGGTTGCTGTTTGCTTCGCTGGTAGATGACCACTTAAGGCCCATCCTATTTCCGATTCAACAGCTCACAGTGAATCTTTATCGTCTGATTTCTTAAATTCTGTTGGGTGATGGATGTCGTAGCAGACTTGTCCGAGGGTTACTTGCAATTCGTTTAGATTGTAGCTCCTATTTGACAAATTGCTCAAATTTGGGTAGCAATCTTCGAGCCATTGCAGATCTACAATCTGGTCACCCAAATTAAGTTTTTCATAAACCTAAAATTGAACTTTTGTCATTGGTTGAAGGTTTTTGTGTGCTGAAACCGCTATCGAATCTATTTCCGTTTTGACATCTTGTGGTCCGTAGATTCCTGCTACTGACAAAGACTCTTTTCGGCCTTTCATGTGCAGTGTAGATACGATTGATTTATCTATGAACGAAATTGATGACCTTGTATCACACACCGCCAGCACATTCAGGATTAGGTCAACAATCGCTAGTTTGATGCGAACTACGGGGGTCCTCGTTGAGTGATGTTTGTTGCTACTGCTATCGTAGCATCTGGGACACCTGTTGTAACCTCCTTCTTTGGGAAGTCAGTGTTTTATAATTTGTTGTTTCGTCGTCCTTAATTAGTCATACTGCAAGTTCTACTATTGCAATCCTTTGACCGATTGCCAGGTCTCAGGCAATTGAAACACAGTCTGAACTTCTGCACATTGCACATGTTCTTGCGTTCTTTCAGTTTCATCGTTTTAAATTCCTCGCAGCTCCAGATGGCGTGCTTTCCTTCAATGAATGGACATTTTGAGTTCTTTGGTTTTGTAAAATCTTCAGTAGTGGATGCGAAAGTACTTGGTTTTGGTTTTTCACAGCTATGAAACTTGGAGTTTGGCTGTTTCAAACTTTTCCCTTCATGTATGAAAGCTGTTGATTCTAACCAGTCTTCGAATACGATCAAGTTTGCTGCTAGTAGTCGATGATCCTTTAGATGTCGTAGCCACTGCTCTTTGAGTTGATTGAAAATTGTTCTGGTTGCTGAACAGAGAATTCACTCCAATTCCAGATCAAGCAGTAATCCAAGTCGAGTCAAAACGTTAACTGTGTTTCTGAGCACGTTTGCAAGACAAACAATGCCACTAAAGTTGTCGTGTCTAACTGGAGGGTTACTTTATACCTCCTTGACTTGAGATTCGACTATGACTCTTGGTCTTCCAAACTTTTTGCAAAGAAGGTCTCAGGCTTAATGTTATGTCTCTGAGTTGAAACCCAGTCCAGAAATTGCCACGTTTGCCTGACCAGTGAGGTTAATCTTCAGACACTGCATCTTCTCATTATCGTTCAGCCGTTTTTGATGCAAAATGACATCGACGAATTCTGCCACTCTGGGCAAACCAACGGGTCTCCTGATAACTCCATTAACTTGAATTTTAGTAATCCTCTCAGATCACAACTTGGTTGGTAACTTACTTGTGCGGTGGTTTGGTTCTCACCGTTGTTTGGTTTTGGCTTTCCATCAAATTGTTGCGAGAATTGTGCACGGGAATTTATTTTCTCTGTCTATTTGCAAACGCTGACGGTCCTTGTTGCTGGTGCGTTGTCGTGGGCAAAAATGTCTATGGTTCTGTCACCCTAATTGATTTAGGGATTTCTGCTCTCTTGAGAATACTCGAATCGTGCAGTTGCGTTGAGAAAAGTCATACACATGGTTGAAACAGCGGGGTAGATTTTGGACTGGCACTGAAACGTTTGTCACGTCTGTTCCTTGTGAAATTCTTATTAGGGTCGATAAAAACATTAGGGGATAGTGGACGACTAGAGCCAGACTGATGGGCAACTGAATCTGCCCAGCCTGCCGTTCTTTCTAGCTTGCGTCTTGATCCAACACTTTCTAATCCATCTGCTTGCGACTCAGATGCTCTTGAAATTTTTTTTGTCGATTAAAATTTCAGACGCCTTTGTTCTTCGGCGGCTTCAGCTTTCCTTCTTTCATTTGCAAGGGCTCGCTCACGCTGTCTCACACGTATTTCGTCTTCTTTTTGTTGGCAATTTAGACGTAATTCTTGTTCTTGTTGTTGCAACTCTTCTTTTCATCGACAAAATTCTGTTTCCTCACGTTCCTGCTCTATCTTCAAATGCCATTCTTGCAATCGTCGCTTTGTTTCTTTCTTAGCTCGTAGGTTTTCGAGCTCCATTTCGTCAATCTGTCACCTTCTAGAATAATCGCGAGTTGGTGATACTGGGTTCTATTTTGCTTGCCTGTGTAGCAGAATATCTGGAAGAGACCTCAAAATACTCTTCGATGTTTTTTATCTCTCTTTTTTCTGTATCAATTACAGTCTCGTTTTGGTTCTAATCATTAGCCGATGTGGATGACACAAATGATATTTGATTTTCATCTCCGCGGTTTGCTGGTACTATTTTAGCATGCTTCGATGATATTTTTTTCCCACTGAAATTTCTCAAACAAACCGTAGCAATATCTAATGTCACAATTTGTACAAATTCTGGATGAGTTGAATCTAGTTTCCCTAGTAACTGTTTCAGTTTGACGCGCAATGCTTGCTTGCAGTAATTGTCTAAAATTTCCGATCTCATCTCCTCTTCCAGTTTTGTTGCTTCGTTGTAATACGATATAATTTTTTCGTCATTTTCTAAATTTGCAGGGTGTCTTTTTGATGGTAAAAACTTATTTGCAATATTTTTTAATTTCTTCAGATTTAAGTATTGTTTGAATCAACCATATGAGTGTCTTCTTCTTTTCGCCCAACTTTTGTTTGGTCTGGGCACCGAATCTCTCTAAATACTTACGCTTCAGGAGATGTCTGTGTTGCTGTCATTTTTCTTGAGATTATCTTGAATCTCAAAAAAATTGATATACTCTTTTGGCAGACACTATTTTGTTTTGGGCTAAGTGACCTTCCACAATTCAGCAATTCAGCTTGCTCACTTTCTAATCTCTGGAATCATCTTGTAGTCAGTTCTTTGCCGACGTTTGTTGAAGTTCTTTCCAGCCATCGTTAGATTTTGTTCTCGTTCACCAAATTGAATCGAACACTCGTTGCTGTTCATGTTTTTGTCCGGGTCGGTAGTTCAATTGTTACGGCTGCTCATGAATCTCAGTGGAACCGATATATCTGAGCCTGGATCCCAATCGTTACGCCGGCTTGGTTCTTGACTGGGTTCAATTGAATAATAATCTCGTCGAAAATATTAGTCTCCCGGACGTATTAAAGGACTATAACTTGAATTTTGATTGAAGTTAAGAAACTCCTGAATGATAATCTAAATTCAATCTCCTGCTGAAGTTTGTAAAGTCGCAGTTGGAAAAGCTTAGTAATGCTGCTAATTATTTGTTAAGAAAGCTCATCTAACATAAAAGCTCATAAAAAGCATAGAAAGCTCATCTAGCACCTTAAGATCCAGCAAAGCCTAGCAAAAAACGTTAGAGTTGTTGAAGAAACAAAAATTAGTCTAATCTGAGATACAACTGTTCTTTGTAACAGTTGCTAATGATTCTGAATAGATAATTGTTGCACTATTCAAACGATTGACTTAGAGTAAATAATACCAATTTTTACCTCATTGTTACTTATTTGTGATTGATCAATCAAGTATAGTGATATAGGTCATCTTTTACATAGTAAATGTCAATTCACTGCAATAATTACTTTTGCCCACATAAGCACAAATAGGTATTACGTAGCTCCAAATACCTCAAATGTATGGCATTTGAAATTTAATGACCACCTGATTATAACATGTGTAATAAAAAAATAATATCAAATGCCGGTAAAACACAAATTTTTACAAATATTTTTACGCAAACACAGTGGTGAATTTGTTAAGAACGAAAAATTGCGCTGAAAGTGGAAAAATACTGCATTGACCACCTCTCTCATGTTAATTTGATTCGTCGATAATTGAGCTGTGATTTGATTTGGAATGATTCTGGTCTGTGATTACGGTGAGAAAATTAGGCAGAAACCTTAAAAAGAATTTTCAAAACACATCGGTCCATTACAATCAGAATAAAATTCAAAATGTAAAAAGTCTTTTATTGAACCATCTTGCTATTGCTGCTTGTCCAATAGCACAAATATTTATTTCTAAATTAACCAAAAGAACAAAATAGACGAGGAAATCAATATAACAAAAATAATTGGGGGATTTTGGATAATTATCGAGCTATAGTAGCAAACATCATTAGTTATCAACTGAAAAAATCAGATATTTAGCTTAGCAGCTAATTAGATTCAAATTAGATCTTCAATTTCTTGCACTCCGCTCTAAAAATAACAATAAGCGCTGGCAGGTCTCAATTTTTCTTTAGAGAATCTTGAAAAGTTTTTTGGGAGCCATAAAAACAATAAACTTTACTCACAGAACAAATATCTAATTTTTTTGTTTCATTTTGGCATAAATAGAACCTCTCGTTAAATTAATTTAACATAATGAAAACAGAACTGTCTGCAATCAGTACGTGGAAAATTGCAAAGATATTATAAAACGGAGAGAGTCAATAGACGTTCCAATTCTCTTTTATTGATAAAATTAACGGCAAGATCGAAATTCGCCTTGCTCATCTAACATCTTATGATCCAGCAAAGCCTAGCAAAAAGGGTTAAAGTTGTTGAAGAAACAAAATTAGTCTAATCTGAGATACAACTGTTCGTTGTAACAGTTGCTAAAGGTTCTGAATACATAATTGTTGCACTATACAAACTTTTGACTTAGAGTAAATAATACCAAAATTTACTTCAATGTTACTTATTTCTGCTTGGTCAATCAAGTATAGTGATATAGGTCATCTTTTACATAGTATATGTCAATTTACTGCAATATTTACTTTTGTTGACATAAGCACGAATAGTTATTACGTAGCTCCAAATATCTCAAGTGTATGGCATTTGAAATTTAATGATCACCTGAAAATAACATGTGTAATAAAAAAATGTCATCAAATGCGGGTAAAACACAAAATTTCACATATATTTTTACGCAAACACAGTGTTGAATTTGTTAAAAACAAAAAATTGCGCTGAAAGTGGAAAACTGCTGCATTGGTCGTCTCTCTCACGTTAAGTTGATTCGTCGATAATTGAGCTGTGATTTGATTTGGAATGATTCTGGTCTGTGATTAACCTGAAAAAATGAGGCAGAAACCTTAAAAAGAATTTTCAAAACACATCGGTCCATTACAATCAGAATAAAATTCGAAATGTAAAAAGTCTATTATTGAACCATTTTGCTATAGCTGCTCGTCCAATAGCACAAATATTTATTTCTAAACTAACCAAAAAACAAAATAGACGAGGAAATCAATATAACAAAAATAAATGAGGGATTTTGGATAATTATCGAGCTATAGTAGCAAAAAATCATTAGTTATCAACTGAAATTATCAGATATTTAGTTTAGCAGCTCCTTAAATTCAAATTAGGTCTTCAATTTCTTGCACTCCGCCCTAAAAATAACAATAAGCGCTGGCAAGTCTCAATTTTTCTTTAGAGAATCTTGAGAACTTTTTTGGGAGCCATAAAAACAATAAACTTTACTCACAGAACAAATATCTATTTTTTGTTTCATTTTGGCATAATAAGAACTACTCGTTAAATTATTTTAACATAAAGAAAACAGAACTGTCTGCAATCGGTACGTAGAAAATTTCAAAGATATTATAAAACGGAGAGAGTCAATAGACGTTCCAATTCTCTTTTATCGATAAAATCAACGACAAGATCAAAATTTGCCTTGCTCATCTAACATCTTATGACCAAGCAAAGCCTAGCAAAAAAGGTTGAAGTTGTTGAAGAAACGAAAATAAGTCTAATCTGAGATACAATTGTTCTTTGTAACAGTTGCCAATGGTTCTGAATACATAATTGTTGCACTATTCAAACTTTTGTCTTAGAGTAAATAATACCAATTTTTACTTCATTGTTACTTATTTCTGATTGGTCAATCAAGTATAGTGATATAGGTCATCTTTTACATAGTATATGTCAATTTACTGCAATATTTACTTTTGTCGACATAAGCACAAATAGTTATTACGTAGCTCCAAATACCTCAAATATATGGCATTTGAAATTTAATGATCACCTGAAAATAACATGTGTAATAAAAAAAATATCATCAAATGCGGGTGAAACACAAAATTTCACATATATATTTACGCAAACACAGTGTTGAATTTGTTAAAAACAAAAAATTGCGCTGAAAGTGGAAAACTGCTGCATTGGCCGTCTCTCTCACGTTAAGTTGATTCGTCGATAATTGAGCTGTGATTTGATTTGGAATGATTCTGGTCTGTGATTAACCTGAAAAAATTAGGAAGAAACCTTAAAAAGAATTTCCAAAACACATCGGCCCATTACAATCAGAATAAAATTCGAAATGTAAAAAGTCTATTATTGAACCATCATGCTATTGCTGCTCGTCCAATAGCACAAATATTTATTTCTAAATTAACCAAAAAGAACAAAATAGACGAGGAAATCAATATAACAAAAATAAATGAGGGATTTTGGATAATTATCGAGCTATAGTAGCAAAAGATCATTAGTTAACAACTAAAAATATCAGATATTTAGCTAAGCAGCTCCTTAAATTCAAATGAGATCTTCAATTTCTTGCACTCTGCCCGAAAAATAACAATAAGCGTTGGCAATTCTCAATTTTTCTTTAAAGAATCTTGAAAACTTTTTTGGGAGCCATAAAAACAATAAATTTTACTCACAGAACAAATACCTATTTTTTGTTTCATTTTGGCATAATAAGAACTACTTGTTAAAGTATTTTAACACAAAGAAAACGGAACTGTCTGCAATCGATACGTGGAACATTGCAAAGATATTATAAAAAGGAGAGAGTCTATAGACGTTCCGATTCTCTTTTATTGATAAAATCAACGGCAAGATCAAGATTGATACAATCAACGGCACAAAATCTCCGCCCTAAAATAAACAACAAGCGCTGGCAAGTCTCAATTTTTCTTTAGAGAACATTGAAGCTTTTTTGGGAGCCATATAAACAATAAATTTTACTCACAGAACAAATATCTATTTGTTTTTTTCATTTTAGCATACTAAGAACTACTCGTTAAATCATTTTAACATGAAGAAAAAGAACTGTCTGCAATTGGTACGTGGAAAATTGCAAAGACATTATAAAACGGAGAGAGTCAATAGACGTTTCAATTCTCTTTTATCGATAAATTCAACAGCAAGATAAAAATTCGCCTTGTTCATCTAACATCTTATGATCAAGCAAAGCCTAGCAAAAAATGTTAAAGTTGTTGAAGAAACAAAAATTAGTCTAATCTGAGATACAATTCTTCTTTGTAACAGTTGCTATTGGTTCTGAATACATAATTGTTGCACTATTCAAACTTTTAACTTAGAGTAAATAATACCAATTTTTACTTCATTGTTACTTATTTCTGATTGGTCAATCAAGTATAGTGTATAGATCATCTTCTACATAGTAAATGTCAATTTACTGCAATGTTTACGTTTGTCGACATAAGCACGAATAGTTATTACGTAGCTCCAAATACGTCAAATGATTGGCATTTGAAATTTAATGATCACCTGGAAATAACAATTGTAATAAAAAAATATCATCAATATCATCAAATGCGGGTAAAACACAAAATTTCACAAATATTTTTACGCAAACACAGTGTTGAATTTGTTGAAAACAAAAAATTCCGCTGAAAGTTGAAAAATACTGCATTGACCGTCTCTCTCACGTTAATTTGATTCGTCGATAATTGAGCTGTGATTTGATTTGGAATGATTTTGGTCTGTGATTAACCTGGGAAAATTAGGCAGAAACCTTTGAAAGAATTTTCAAAAAACATCGTTACATTACAATCGGAATAAAATTCGAAATGTAAAAAGTCTATTATTGAACCATCTTGCTATTGCTGCTCGTCCAATAGCACAAATATTTATTTCTAAATTAACCAAAAGAACAAAATAGACGAGGAAATCAATATAACAAAAATAAATGAGGGATTTTAGATAATTATCGAGCTCTAGTAGCAAAAAAGATTAGTTATCAGCGGAAATTATCAGATATTTAGCTTAGCAGCTCCTTAGGTTCAAATGCGATCTTCAGTTTCTTGCATTCCGCCCTAAAAATAACAACAAGTGCTGGCAAGTCTCATTTTTTCTTTAGAGAATTTTGAAAATTTTTTGGGAGCCATAAAAACAATAAACTTTACTCACATTACAGACATCTATTTTTTTGTTTCATTTTGGCATAAATAGAACTTCTCATTAAATTAATTTAACATAATGAAAACAGAACTGTCTGAAATCGGTACGTGGAAAATTGCAAAGACATTATAAAATGGAGAGAGTCAATAGACGTTCCAATTCTCTTTTACTGATAAAATCAACGGCAAGATCAAAATTGGCCTTGCTCATCTAACATCTTATGATCCAGCAAAGCCTAGCAAAAAAGGTTAAAGTTGTTGATGGAAAAAAAATAAGTCTAATCTGAGATACAACTGTTCTTTGTAACAGTTGCTAATTGTTCTGAATACATAATTGTTGCACTATTCAAAATTTTGACTTAGAGTAAATAATACCAATTTTTACTTCATTGTTACTTGTTTCTGATTGGTCAATCAAGTATAGTGTATAGATCATCTTTTACATAGTAAATGTCAATTTACTGCAATATTTACGTTTGTCGACATAAGCACGAATAGTTATTACGTAGCTCCAATTACGTCTATTGTCTGGCATTTGAAATTTAATGATCACCTGAAAATAACATTTGTAAAAAAATATCATCAAATCTGGGTAAAACACAAAATTTGACAAATATTTTTAAGCAAACACAGTGTTGAATTTGTTAAAAACGAAAAATTGCGCTGAAAGTTGAAAAATAAAGCATTGACCGTCTCTCTCACGTTAAATTGATTCGTCGATAATTGAGCTGTTATTTGATTTGGAATGGTTCTGGTCTGTGATTAACCTGAGAAAATTAGGCAGAAACCTTCAAAAGAATTTTCAAATCACATCGGTCCTTTACAATCGGAATAAAATTCGAAATGTAAAAAGTCTATTATTGAACCATCCTGCTATTGCTGCTCGTCCAATAGCACAAATAATTACTTCTAAATTAACCAAAAGAACAAAATAGACGAGGAACTCAAAATAACAAAAATAAATGAGGGATTTTAGATAATTATCGAGCTCTAGTATCAAAAAATCATTAGTTATCAGCTGAATTTGTCAGATATTTAGCTTAGCAGCTCCTTAGGTTCAAATGAGATCTTCAGTTTCTTGCACTCCGCCCTAAAAATAACAACAAGTGCTGGCAAATCTCATTTTTTTAGAGAATACTGAAAAATTTTTGGGAGCCATAAAAACAATAAACTTTACTCACAGAACAGACATCTATTTTTTTTGTTTCATTTTGGCATAAATAGAACTTCTCGTTAAATTAATTTAACATAATGAAATCAGAACTGTCTGAAATCGGTACGTGGAAAATTGCAAAGACATTATAAAACGGAGAGAGTCAATAGACGTTCCAATTCTCTTTTACTGATAAAATCAACAGCAAGATCAAAATTGGCCTTGCTCATCTAACATCTTATGATCCAGCAAAGCCTAGCAAAAAAGGTTAAAGTTGTTGATGGAACAAAAAAAAGTCTAATCTGAGATACAACTGTTCTTTGTAACAGTTGCTAATGGTTCTGAATACATAATTGTTGCACTATTCGAACTTTTGACTTAGAGTAAATAATACCCATTTTTACTTCATTGTTACTTATTTCTGATTGGTCAATCAAGTATAGTGTATAGATCATCTTTTACATAGTAAATGTCAATTTACTGCAATATTTACGTTTGTCGACATAAGCACGAATAGTTATTACGTAGCTCCAATTACGTCAATTGTCTGGCATTTGAAATTTAATGATCACCTGAAAATAACATTTGTAAAAAAAAATATCTTCAAATGCGGGTAAAACACAAAATTTGACAAATATTTTTAAGCAAACACAGTGTTGAATTTGTTAAAAACGAAAAATTGCGCTGAAAGTTGAAAAATACTGCATTGACCGTCTCTCTCATGTTAATTTGATTCGTCGATAATTGAGCTGTGATTTGATTTGGAATGATTCTGGTCTGTGATTACGGTGAGAAAATTAGGCAGAAACCTTCAAAAGAATTTTCAAATCACATCGGTCCATTACAATCGGAATAAAATTCGAAATGTAAAAAGTCTATTTTTGAACCATCTTGCTATTGCTGCTCGTCCAATAGCACAAATAATTACTTCTAAATTAACCAAAAGAACAAAATAGACGAGGAACTCAAAATAACAAAAATAAATGAGGGATTTTAGATAATTATCGAGCTCTAGTATCAAAAAATCATTAGTTATCAGCTGAATTTGTCAGATATTTAGCTTAGCAGCTCCTTAGATCCAAATGAGATCTTCAGTTTCTTGCACTCCGCCCTAAAAATAACAACAAGCGCTGGCAAGTCTCAATTTTTCTTTAGAGAACATTGAAAATTTTTTGGGAGCCATAAAAACAATAAACTTTACTCACAGAACAAATATCTATTGTTTTTGTTTCATTTTGGCATAAATAGAACTTCTCATTAAATTAATTTAACATAATGAAAACAGAACTGTCTGAAATCGGTACGTGGAAAATTGCAAAGACATTATAAAACGGAGAGAGTCAATAGACGTTCCAATTCTCTTTTAGTGATAAAATCAACGGCAAGATCAAAATTGGCCTTGGTATCACTTCGGTTCTGCTAGGAAAATGCATTGTTTTGACACTTTCTTTTGAAAAAATCCTTAATATATAAACAAAATGTTTCTTGCAGTTTTGATAAAAACCAATACAAATATACAAACAGCGAAAGGACGCCAAATTGTTGGTTTCAGAGTCTTTTCAATTTCATAGGAACCAGAGGTAGAATCATTCAATAGAAATAACCAATTCTTCTGTCTGCACTTGAGGTCTATTTGAACAGAGAGGACTAAAGCAGTATATTTTTCGTCATTTATCATGAGAAATAAGATTTATACTAAATTTTTGGTAGCGCTGCACATCATTAAAAGTTGCTGCATAAAACGTAGTTCAGAATAAGATTTTCTGATTGGTTCTAATGTGGTTGAAACAATAAGAAACAATAATTAATAGCAGTTTTAAAAGATTGGAGCAAGAGTTAACGCTGAAACTTTGGTACAAGTTATAATAAATTTGCTTCTCGTTTTTGTAATTTTTGTGTGTATGGCAAAGAGAAAATATGTCCGTCCATAGCTTCAGAAAATAACACAAGATATCAGAAAAGCTCAATGCTCTCGATAATGGCAGAAAATTATGAGGACCCTAGATTCAAAATCATCATCAGGGTTTGAAAAAATCTTCATAAGTTGTAAAGTTACAATCTCAAAAGAAGATAAATTAAATAAGTTAAAATATTTCAGTTTTTTGCTAAAACCTCCACTTAAATACATGCGTATCAATAAATAAGAATTTTGAATAACTTTAACTTATTGAATAGTTTCATATTTACGTTTCATATAGTGCAAACAAGAGGCAACAGTGTCAGCCATTTTGACCTCAAATGTCAAATTTGCACCGCAACAGTGGATCAAACTGATGGCTTTGCCAACTGCGACAGATGTGAATCCTGGCTTCATCAGAGAGGACCAAAATACCTGAACCAGCACTGAGAAAAATGGAAACCGATGGCATTTTTTGATTCCAAACAGACGGTGTCAAAACAGCCAAGAAAGTGGTGGAAATCAAGACAACTACTGAGTTGGATTTCAATCAAGACATCGGTGCATGCCTCAATGACAAAAAGATCAATACAGGACTTCAAATCTTAGTCAATTTATACTGAAGCTTCACATGAAGTTAAATCTTCTAAACATGCAAATTTATAACTGAAAACACTGATGTTGAAATTCAAATTTCTCGTAATTTTGAACATTCCTCCAACGCTAATTCAGAATTTTTTGATAGTTTCAAGCATTAATTACTGAAACCCGACGTATCTGGGAATACTTAGCCTAAGACCACCCGGACTGAACGGCAAGTCAATATCAGTACTACGGGCACGTCAAATTGCAAGTCTTATATCAGTACTGATTCAGAGCTATGATCATGTCACTTTTTAAACTTGTCAGTATAAATGCAGGTCTTGGCCTAGACGCGCGAGTCTAAATGCAAGTCTTGTCCTAGACGTGCAAGTCTAAATGCAAGTCTTGGCTTGGCCAAGACGTGCACGTCTAAATGCAAGTCTTGGCCAAGACGTGCACGTCTAAATGCAAGTCTTGGCCAAGACGTGCACGTCTAAATGCAAGTCTTGGCCAAGACTTGGCACGTCTAAAAAACGTCCAAAATAGGTCCAAAAAACGCCTAAAATAGCCAAAAAAACGTCAGAAATGGGCGAAAAAACGTCCAAAATAGGTCCAAAAAACGCCTAAAATAGCCAAAAAAACGTCAGAAATGGGCGAAAAAACGTCCAAAATAGGTCCAAAAACGCCTAAAATAGCAAAAAAAAAAACGTCAGAAATGGCCGAAAAAACGTTCAAAATAGATCCAAAAAACGCCTAAAATAGCATCCATCTTTTACTCACACAAACAAGCGCATTAAGCGATAATGATGACAAATTTTGACTATTCATTGACTGTAACAAATTATTGAGTGAGAGAAAATATCATTTGAAATGATTTGTCAAAACTTCGATTTTTAATGCAGCTGACAGCTACAGAACTCCTGGTTTCTATTTCGAAAGACTTTCTTACAACTCTATGTGGCATGTTATGATCTGAGCTGGTGTGTTTGTATAAGAAGAGAATTGATATAGCGTAGCGACCCGGATTTGTCATGCCTCGAACCCAGAAGGACATTGCAGTCCCTTGTCCTGGCAGTAAAACTCCGCCAGGTAATTGAAGTTCAAATACATCAGCCACGATTCTGGTTTAAATCTGGAACCACCCTGGACACTCCCGGATCTGCAGGACCAAACGCAAAGTGTCTGCAGTCTTTTGAAGACACTAAAACTGATGATATCGGAATCTGGCCTTGTGCCTCAGAAGAGAGATGACCAAGTGAGACCTCACCATATATCCCTAAAGTAATGCCCAAATCGTGGCAGGTTGCGAAACTTTTTTGAATTCGAAATTTTCACTCGAAATTTTTTGAAAGTTCGTTTTGACTTGGGAATCAACTTGCAAGTGTAATCTTGGTAAAGAATTGTCAGACATGCAGACTTGTTTTTAGACGTGCACAGTACTGATATATGCTTGTAGACTTGCAATTTGACGTGCCCAGTACTGATCTTGACTTGCAGTTCATATACCAAATGTTATATATACCAAAAATAAACGGATAAGAAAATTAACTAGAAGTGAATAAAATAACAGACCGTGATCTTTTCTTGTTAGTTTGAGTGAATCGTGCAGAATGAGAAAGGTATTAGCTAGTGCTCCTTGTATTTAGCGTTTCAATAAAGAAATTCGATGAAAAATTTTTTGGGGAGAAACAGATGAAAAATCGAGACAATAGATGTTAAATTTTTGTTATCAGTTAATGAACCAGCAAGGGTACATAAAAGAAAAAATTAGGAGCTTTAATATAAAACCTGCAAACGATTTAATTCGATTCAATTCCATTAAATCGATTGCTTGCTTATATTTTCCAACCGGGTATGTACAGATCGGAGCGTGACTGTTTCATCAAAGTTTCCAAGCATGACGGAGATCTCATCACTTTGCGCATTGAAGCGTAATCTGATTAAGTTAAATTAAATTACAGAACAGTAGCTCTGGAGTGCCAGTTGTTTTTTTTCTTTCCAGTGGGCGGGAGGTATTGCATTTATGTTTTCACAACCCACCCAACTGTTCGCATTTAATTATTCTGCACGCATTTAATTATTCTGCAATTTATTGATGTTTTTCTTAAACGTTTATCAATTCCAGCGACTTCGGTAATTTGATTATAATTGATGTCTTATATATTCTCAAATTTGTATGAGGAACAAGTAATCAAATTTGATGCAACTGACTCCCGAGCTTCAGCATGATTTTTCGTGACTTCTAGGACGGTATTGGTGGTGACTGGACAAAGGATCGAAAGGAAACAGATCGAAAACAGAAAAATTGTGACAAAAGATAAAAAATTAAGCTCTTTTCTTATTGGTTGCATTTAAAGCTTTATTTGTGAGCTGCAATAAAGTTACAACATTACGGCCATGCATCCCAAGCCCCGACCATGCTTTAGCGGCCAGTGAGTGGTACTTGATATGAAACAATTACAACCGAACAAAATATCACAGTAGAGCATGTTATATGCTGTATAAAAAATGAGCACTCAAATCTGATTGGCCAATGCGCAACTTGAACAATTTAATTTTCGATCTATTGTACCTATATTTGCTTTCCATTTGTTGTCTTTTGATCTGTTGTCCTAGCACCAGAATTGTTTACCCCCTAGCTTAGTCCCCGTGTAAACCAGTACTGAGTCATAAAAACAATCATTCTGTTTTATACTGGCCTGTGTTATAATCATGCCACTTTATATAAATGGCATTGGCATCTACATAGTATTTTACCACTGGTGAAAAAAAATTTTCCATGCATTAATCTGTGCAGAAAAAAAATCTACTTATTTTCTACTTCAAATCAAAAATAACATTATTTGATTGGTCTGTGCATATTTAATTCTATTAGATCAGTCTGATCAAATTCCGCCTGCTTTTCGTCTGCGCATAAAAGTTCACGCCAAAATTGTTCT
>NC_134480.1:18679863-18868945 GCF_964194025.1 Convolutriloba macropyga
ATATATATATATATATCATTGAATTGTATTTTTGCAATTCTTCCTTATCAATTTTAGGATATATTAGGTTTTAAGATGCAATTTTGTTTTCTTAATTTGCTAGGTATTCTGCTAGCTAAAATTGAAAGCTATTTTTATTTTTTTGCCATTTCAGACTCTTCATAAGTGGTATTCCAGTTCTGACGTTTTGAGTTATCATGTTTTGACAGTCTACACAATTTTTTGTTTGCAGCTAACTTTTGGTGGTTTTTAGTGTATTTTGCTTGAATTAGTGCTGAAAAATGATAATTCTGATTTTCTATATAAAATGAAACTTAAGTAAAAATTTTGTCAGTAGTTTTAAACTTATGCCACTAGCGTCTAACTCCAGAGCATATTTGGATCTTTATTTGCTCATTCTGACGTGTTACAGGAGCCACTTTAATAAAAGTGATTATTCAAAATTTTATTGGACTGTTTATAATCAAAAAGCCAAAACCTTTTTCAATTGTTGAAATGCCAGCCCTGTTTTCAAACTTGCAAATACCATCGTAGAATACTGGCGCGCCGGTTCTGCTCTCCATCTGCTAATTTAACTCTTGTAGATCGCAAAACACCGTCGTTGCCAGTAAAAATCTCAATGATTCGTCCTAGCTTGTACTCACAGTTCATGTACTTCACAGAACCATCTACTAGCCATACCAACTCACCTTCTTTCAGGTTTCGCACATGCTCTTTGACCACTTCAATCTCTGTTTCCATTGTGGAAGATATCTGCGAGTCCATTTTTTCTGTATCATGTCGGCATAGTTTTGAGACGTTTTGATTCCAGCCTCCACCAAAATGTGGCGCTCCAGTTGGGTTGAAATTCAAAACGATCTTTTTCTAAGCTAAATCACTCTCAACCTTAGCTTTGTCCCATTCGTTCATGAAATTTTTCAGTTTGTTTGCTGCTCCAAGGCAATTTGTTCCGTTGTCAGTGATGGTGGTGTTCGGGTAGCCACGGCTTGCAATGAATCCTGTCACTGCACCTAGATATGACTCGGTGTTTAATGATTGTACCACTTCGATGTGTACTGCTTTTGTTGTTAGACAAGTGAAGAGGCAGCACTATCTCTTCAAGTTTCGTTGTAGAAACTTAATTTCAAAGGGTCCGAAGTAATCAAGTCCAAAATTAGTAAATTGGGGCACACTTGTTCATCAAGTCGCTCTTCGAGTAGATCTGTCATTGTTGGACGAAGTGGATTGGCGTTTCTGTGCCGATATTTGACACGTTTCTCATTTACTTTCTCACACATTTACTTTCTCACACGTTACTGTACACGTTTCTCACTCACGAGGACTTTATTCTCTTCAACGCATTCTTTACTTCGATTATCCATTATTCTTGTTGGAGCATGTTTTCTACGTAGTATGTGCTCACGTGCAGGCTGTCACGATGCGCTCTCTCCAACAGAATTTGTAAGATTGGATGTTTCGCTGTCAATAATTTTGGATGCGTTTCGTTGTAATCAAAATTTGAATCTTTATTTCAATATTTCACTAAAATTGTTCCATTTTTTCTAAGAAGGACGACCATTTGCAATTGTTTTATAATTTTGAGAATTTTTTGCTGCTTGTTATCGAATTCGAAACATTCGGGTGGCTTTTGTTTTGAACAAATCGAAACAAAATATGTTCTGCTTGGTGGACCTCATCTGCTTTCAGAGGTCCCTTCTGCTTTGTTCTGAACCTCATACAGTAGGCAATGATGATTCTAATTCTGTTGAAGCTACTGTATCGTCTTCAGGCGATTAGTTGGTCTAGATAAGATTCTGTGAGTACAGTTTATGTGGCTTGGTCAATTTCAATTTTGTTCTTTTGGCAGCACGGCTTCGGCCACTATTCTTCATCTGTCTGAAGCCATGCGGCCTGTTTAACCACCCTGAGTTCTTGGGCCTTCGATGGACATCTCTTATGTGCCAATATCTGCAGTGTTTTTCAACGCCTCTGAAATGTCTCAGTTGATCCATGGAAGAGTTTTCCAGTACTTCCGCTGCTCTGTTTACAACGAACAAGTTTTGTTTCCTGTGCGCTGACTGTAACCATTGTAACACTGTAGATAAATCTGTCCAATGAATGATTTTGTCAATTTTTAAGTCATGATCTCTCAATATCTGTCTGATGAGATGAACTCCGTAGACTGCGGCTTGAAGCTCTAACTTTGGAATCGGCTGCTGCCTGATAGGTGCTATTTGGCATTTTCCTATCACATAGGTTAGTTTTAATGTCGTTTTGTCTTAAAGATATTACACGATACACATAGTTTCTTCTGAAGCGTCTGTGAAAACGTGGATTTTCAAGTTTGTACATCTTTTTTCGAAGTAAAGTTGATTTATCGACATCGACCTTACTTCACTAAACTCAGAGCACCAATCACTGAATAGTTTTGAGTATTCGGCAGACAACTCTTTGTCCTAATCTTGTCGGATTGCTGCCCAAATGCTTTTGAGTAGGAACCGCAAGTGGGTCAAACACTGCTGAGACGAAAGACAATACAGTTCTCTGACTTATTTTCGCTTAAACTTCCTGATTTTTTCCACGACAGACAAGGAGGCTATCTGTGTCCACATTCCAATTTAATCCAAACATTTAGGATGATTTCGTCTCAGCCTCGAAAAAATTTACAACTTTCGATGGTTTGTCTGCTTCTGGGATCTGTCACCTCACTTCATTGTTTTGGTTTTGTTATCCATTTTTTCAAAATGAATCTGCTTTTAATGAGGAGGTTCCAAGCATTTTGGTAGTTTTGATTGCTTCGTGAGGTGTTCTGATTTTCGTCGTCCTTCGCGCTATTTTTCGCCAATTGATGCTAAGAGCAATTTGCGTGTGTAATATCGTGTATACCAGGCGACTTCTATCCTATGCTTTATATTTTCTCGCCAGGGAAATTGTAAGCAACAGTTATCATCGCCTGGGAGCAAAACTTGAAGAATCATCGTTTCTTTGTCGGCTGAAAGCGTGATTCGGTGTTCACGGAAGAGAAAATTAATTCCGAGCAGACTATGCAACAGGTCTGGTCCAGATAGAAGTTTGTCTTTGAGGGCAACACCTTGAGACTTTGCTGCTGCATTGCACACTCTTTGGATTTTTCCTGGTTTATGAGATTTGATAACAAGATGATAAAGCATGCACCATGTATCCTTTTCTCTGGTTTCATATAGATCATTTTGGTCGTTTTTGCGGAATTGACCAGCTTTGACATCGGTGTCAATAGTTTTGTGATAGCGCTTTCATAAAGTATCATCACTCTGTAGGCGTCGTTCTAGGGACTTGAGTTAATCCATAACAGTGTACAGGTTGTTGGGTAACTTCACAGCGTCTTGTCGCCACAAAAGTCCAACTTCATATCTTTCACTGGTAAATCGAGTTGCTTGCTTCAATTTTTTGATTGCTCTGTGTTCTTTTTTCTAATGACCGGTGACATCACAAATTGAAGCGTAATATCCGATGTCACACCACTTGTTCAACTGGCGTGCTAACTTGTCCTCTGACACTGAGGTTGTTGTAATAGCAAGGGTTGGTGCTTGCTTCGCTGGTCGAAGACCACCTAAGACCCATCCTATTTTCTATTCAACAACCCACTGTAAAATTTTATCGTCTGATTTCTTAAATTCTTTTGGTTGATGGATGTCGTAGCAGACTTGTCAAAGGATTACTTGAAATTCGTTTAGATTGTAGCTCCTATTTGACAAATTGCTCAAACGTGTTAGCAATCTTTGAACCAATGCAGATCTACAATCTGGTCACCCAACTTCAATTTTCCATAAACCTAAAATTGAACTTTTGTCATTGGTCACACTTTCGTGTGTGCTGAAACCGCTATCGGCACTTTTTCTGTTTTGACATGTTGTGATCCGTATGTTCCTGCTACTGATAAAAACTCTTTTCGGCCTTGCATGTGCGGTGTAGATTAGATTGATTTATCTATGAAAGAAATTGATGATCACCGCCATCACTTTCAGGCTTAGGTCAACAATCGCTAGTTTGATGCGCACTACGGGTGTCCTCTTTGTGTGATGTTTGTTGCCACTGCTGTCGTAGCATCTCAGGCACCTGTTGTAGCCTCCTTCTTTGAGAAGTAAGTGTGTTATAATTTGTTGTCTCGTCATCCTCAATTGAACATATTGCAAGTTCTACTATTGCAATCCTTTGGCCGATTGCCAGGTCTCAGGCAATTGAAACACAGTCTGTAAATTGCAGATGTTCTCGTGGTTCATTGAGCTTCATTGTTTTGAATTTCTCGCAGCTCCAGATGGCATGCTTTCCATTTTTGAATGGACATTCTGAGTTTTTTGGTTTTTTAGAATATTCATTAAAGTGTGCAAAAGTACTTGGTTTTGGTTTTTCGCAGCTTTGAAACTTGGAGTTTGGTTGTTCTAAACTCTTCCGTTCACGTATGAAAGCTCTTTATTCTAACCAATCTTTCAATACGATCAAGTTTGCTGCTAGTAGTCGGTGATCCTTTAGGTGTCGTAGCCATTGCTATTTGAGCTGATTGAAAATTGATCTAGTTGCTGAACAGAGAATTCCCTCCCATTCCAGATTATGCAGTAATCCAAGTCGAGTCAAAACGTTAACTGTGTTTCTGACCACGTTTGCAAAACGAACAATGCCACTGAAGTTCTCGTGTCTAACTGGAGGGTGACTGTATACCTCTTTGATTTGAGATTTGACTCTGACTCTTAGTCTGCCAAAATTTGTGCAAAGAAGGTCCCAGGCTGGATGTTGTGCCTCTAAGTTGAAACCCAGTCCAAAAAATGCCGCGTTTGCCTGACCCGTGAGGTTAATCTTAAGATACTGCAACTTCTCATTATCGTTCAGCCGTTTTTGATGCGAAATGACATCAAAGAATTCTGCCACTCTGGGCAAAGCAACGGGTCTCCTGATATCTCCGATAACTTGAATTTTAGTAATCCCCTCAGATCACGACTTGGTTGGTAAACTGCAGGTTGTTGTGTAATGAGTTTGCAAATTTTAAATACTCATCCGGGTCACCACGAAACGTGCAGATAATATCATCCACATACCTTTTTAAACAATTTGATCTCCTTATCATGCCCCACTGTCTGTTGATTGCTGCAATAAGTACAAATCCAAACAACATCCTGCATGTTGGCGTATTCCTCGTACGATATTTTTTGGCATCTAGCATGAAACCAGTTTTTGCTATACGAAATTATTTTGCTATAGCTATCATCATATGGTAAAATTGAACATAAATGAAATCTATTTATAATTATTATCAGTTAACTGGAAAAAAATGGAATGTGAACTTTTTGGAATAATTTTTCCCGTTAAGACAAAGCTTTCCGAAGTTTTCTTTTTTGTTACGCTTTTATTTTTTCATCCTGATATTGTTTATGTAGTTTTTCAAAGTTTTCTGTGTCTTTCTACTATTTCAGTAACAGTTTGGAAATTTCATCGCTTTTATTCGCCAAATTGTAAGTTTCGAATGAAGTAAAATGATTTCTATTGATAAGTTTTCTTTTATGTCGATATCCGGGCTTGGGTACTAATTGCGCTTGTGCAGCAATGGTTTTTGTTGCGTTGTTTGTTTTGCTTCCAGAACTAGGAGATTTATGGCATTTTCCAATAAAAAATTATATTACAATGACGAAAGGTGACATCGTGAGATGCCACAACTTTTGCTTATCTTCTTACCTAAAAGCAAAGTTTATTTTTTTGATGCTCCGTTGTATTAATATGCCTTCTAGTTCAAACTACATAAGTACAATCGCATCCACTGCAAATTATTTCGTTGTCACTTTTAATTTAGAAACTGATCTCTGAGCGCAGTTGCGGAATTTCAGAATTTTTTCTTCGTTTTCTTTTGTTTGAGATAACAAAATATTCATTAAAACTATTTTCTTGTAGTGGCAAGTCAATGGAGTCCTCTTTCACTAGTAACATAATGTCATCTACATGTCTTTCAAAAAGTTTTATTTCCTGGTTCGTTTGTCAGTTGTTTTATTTTCACACTGAAAAGTAAACATTTTTGTATTGCCTCATATTTGATATTTGACTATCTATGTGATACCAGTTCTCAACAGTCTTCTCCTGCTCTTTTAGAACATTTTTTAGTCGCATCAATATTGCTTCGAGTTTCTTGTTCCTCCAGTGCTCATCTTATTCTCAGTACTTACTATTTTTCAAAAGTTTTTATCCAAAAATTAGGCGAAACAACAGCCAGGGGGTCCCAAATGCCGAATTCTCTTTTTGACAGTACCAGCTACCATTACCTTTAAAACAAAACCTTATGACTGCTAGTCTGATTGGATGTTGAAATGCTGATCTTTTTGCAGCTTGTATAATTTTGTATGTTTTTGCTATTGACATTGACATTAAAGTCTCTTACTATCAGACCAATAAATATTTCTTAAATATTTTTTAACTTCATGATGAATAAATGTTTTTGGATTCAAACTTATTTGGCGGCAAACTCTTATCAGAAATGTGCAATTTCAGACGTCAACTAAGTCATAAAGAAGTCAATGACTAATTTTAGACTCTCGAATGAGCTATGGTGAATCGTTACGCTTTCGTAGGCTACAAGTACCATTTTTTTTCACTATATATAATTCATAGCATATTCTACACGGCCCATAACAATTTGAAATTGAAATAGTTCTTTTCTGTTCTTGATTTGATGATGATTTCCTCTTGGCTGTTATTGTCTCAAAATAATCAAAACTTAATGCTGATAATATTTGAAAGAGAAAAGCTATTAGCGAGACCAGTAATAGTTATAACCGATGCAAAAAGAAGATCGTATAATCGGAAAACAAGGAAAAGGAAGACTTCATCAATTCGGAATCGAATTTTTAGAAATCAGTGATGCCATTGGCACTCAAATATGAGGAACCCATTAGAAACATGGTCAATGCACTCGATGAGCCAATCGCTCTATAATTGAGAAACAATTTATGTGATGAAAGCTAACTCATGAAGAAACCTTTTTGCATATCGGCTATTGGCCTAAGGATTAGAGACAACTTCATAATTAGAGTATGCAAATTTCCGTGGAAGCGCTGTTTCTTGGACAACAATTAATCGATGAAACTTATCTATGATAAATAATTTGTCAATCTCGAAAAAATGTTAATTGTAATATAATTCGACGAAAAATTTTTTCGGCCTCTCTAATCTAGAAAGAAAAGAAACTGGAAACAGAAAAGAGTAAAAAAAAAGTTAAGTGAAAGCTGCTGTAGTGATGCTTCTTAAGAGCGCAAAATGATAGAGCACAAGAACATGTTTGAAATGCTTTACAGATCTTTACTCTCAGCTGTTGTTTTTAACTCTTATATTTAACTTGGACGGCAGTTTTTTTCTATTATTTTGAATGTATTGGATGTTAAATTTTATTTCTCTGTTATTGCTCATTTTTCGCTGTGATCTGTTGTTTTCATCCTGTTTCAAGTCTTTTTCGTGAAACAGAGAAGTCATCTAACAATTTTACATCAATTGCCGGTGCATCTAGGATGAACGGGTGAAATAAAATTTTAAGGTTTTATGCTAACATTTACTATAATTTCATTTCATTTATGAAACAAAACAACAAAATACTTTTTCCTTGTTTTTTGTTTATCCTTAAAACAAAACTTTCCAAAATATCCTTATTCTTTTTGCTTTTAGTTTTCATTCATGATGTCAATTAGCTCTTCGAAGCCTTGTGCGTCTTTTTAATTTGACTTCGAATGAAGTAACATAGCTACTCTTGACTAATATTTTATCTGTCATATAGTGGATTTGGAACTCATCGCGCGTGTTTGTCAAGGGTTTTCGATGGGTTATATGTATTATTTCTTGAGTTGTGAGCTTTTGTTGCACACTTCTTTAAACAATTAGATGCCAATCAGAAAAGTTGAAATCATGAGGTTCACAACATTCGCTAAGACGCTGGATCCATCCGCGTGGTTATTTGTCTGCAACTTCAACCACAAAGGGAATAGCATCCATTACCGGTTACTTCGTATACCACTGCAATTTTAAATTGTGATTGAAATTAGATTTTAAGGACGGGAAGCAAGATTTATGCTTCCTAGTTGTGTAGATCACTGTAAAATGCTTCATTTCTTAGAAGTTTTCTTTTTGTCTATCGCATTATTGCGCTCTGTTTTGTAGAACAAGATTCGAATTCTCTTTCTAGGTTAGCATATTTTTGTTTCGCTAAACGTGTTTTTCCTGTCTTCGTAAATTCAACTAAATTTTTCCCCTCGCTTAAAATGCCTTAAACCCTATTAAACCCGCGGTATCAATTTTTCTACCTTATGATTTTTTTATTGGTAAGGCTTCGTTTAAGTTGTCTATCGCTGGTTAGTTGTATATCCGAGAAGCCTGGGTAGAGTAGGTAGAGTACGCCGGGCAATTTTAAGGTTGAGGATAGGGGATATACGGGTGTTCAGATTTTTTTTATTGGTGGCGCTGGCTACCAATTACACCTTATACTATACATTTCTTTGTTTGACATTGTAAACTGTCAAATCTAGGAATGCCATTTCTTTTTTTTTCACCTATATTTTCTATTTTGAACTCCAAATAATCATCAAAATTATTTCCTAGTGGAAGCAAATCATTGGTGTCGTCTATTGACTGCGCAATTAATGTCAACTATGTATTCTCCAAGTAGTTCCTGTATCAATTGGTGTATTTATGCAATTATACTTCTTTTCAAACAAGATTTTTTTAGTTACTCATACGTTCTACCGACCTGGCATTTTTTGCTTGAATAAACAACTGCGGAGATTCATCAGTTACTTCACCACTAGGTAAACTTCACTTTGGATAACTGAAACATGTTGAACATTTTTTAAAATTTTTATCAAGTTTAAACCCCAAGTGTTATTGTCCCCAGTTCTGTTGTGTAAAGAACCTCATTTATGGAAGAAGTTAAATATCCCCAATTTGCTTTAGAGTATGGTATTATTTTTTCATCTTGTTTCTGACTTTAAATTTTTTCGTATAGATTGTGTTCAATATTATTATTTTGTTGTTCGGTCTTCTGCACAGGTGTTAAATTTCTTAATCTATGTTTTGCTTCTTTCCAAATCTCCGTGCTTTCCCTCCCCTTATGTCCTTAAACTGACATTCAAGCAAAACGGTCCAAATAACAAAATTAGCTCTACAGCGTCTCAGATAATGTTTGGGACCTTCCCCGACATCGAAAAACAATTTGAGCGGACTTATAAAAATTATTGTCATTGGCGAGCAAATTTCATTACAATAACGAAAAAAATAAAGCGGCAAAAAAATTCTGGACTGTTTTGACAAAAATTTGAAGCCCTTTGCAGGAAAAGTAGAGTTTGCAGTCTTATCTTCTAGGGTCGATGCATGGACATTCTCACATGCATGGAAACTGTAAATGGCTTGTTTGGTGACAAATACGCTTCATGGGTGGAAGCATCAGTGGTTTAAAAGATATTTGGACGAGATTTTTCTTGCACCCAACGTGCTTCAGAATAAATTTTGCATGAAAAGTTTAGAGGAAAGCAGGATTACCTGAAAAACTTTAACAGGTTAATGGAAACAGTAAAAGTATCCAATGCAATTAAATGCCTAACAGGAGAACTCACCTCGGGGATCCTCTCACTGAAAGATACAATCAATGAAAAAAACCTTACTTGAACTACGCCATGCAAAAGCTGCAGTCCAAACCAGCCACTCCAATCTATTTTGTTGACCTCCAACAATTCATATTCCTTCTGCACCAGGTTTTTGAAAATATCAGTTAAAATGCCATTAATAAAACACATGGCGGCCAATGCCAGTCAGAATAAAAAGCAAGACAATAGAGAATTCTGGCCTGCTCCGAAGAGAATTCAGTGAACATTGTGAAAACGTTAGTAAAAATTGCTAAAAATTGGCCACTGACACTTTCCTGATAAAAATTTGGAAGCTTACAACGCTTGCTGCCTCATACAACTCAGGGAACCCTTGCGTGATACCAATTGACTTTGAGGAAGTCAGGTCTTGTTTTACTGGGTCTGTATCAAAAAGCGCATTGAATGACTTGGGATTTCTCGGAGGCAAGAGCCGGCTCTTTCTAGCCGAAAAGTGTAAAATTGATTATTCTATACATTCAATTCAGACTTTTCATGAGAATCACAAAAACTTAGCAATACTTCTGATAGACATAAAAAAGCATTTAATTTCCTTAATTGACACTTAGTTCTCAAAAATATAAAATAAATTGTGCTTTAAGCGGTGTTCTTCAAAATTTTTATAGAGCTCCATTTAAATCGTTTGTGGCCCGCACTTGCTTGCTGTCCAATGAAGTCATCATGCATTGAGATTGTTCTGCCATGGAATGTATGGTATAGCCATAAATCCATTTATTGACCTGACGCGTATCCCGAGCGCAAAGCAAAAATGATACACCGAAGACGGCAGTACAATAAGAGGCCTGTAGAACTTGAAGCTCTTCTCGATTATCCGATCATGGTGAACGTTTTGAAAAAATAGTAAATACACCAAAATGCCAATTGATAGTAAAAGAACTTGCAAACTCCTCGGCTCGTGAAATTTTCTTATTGAAACTGAAGTCGTTGTTGCAGTCAGTTTTTGCACTAGTCTATGGCAGTGAAGATTCGCGTACATCCTTTGTAGCAACAACGTTCCAAATGAGTTCTAATATGTTTGGGAAACTTTGTAAAAAAATTGAAAAACAAATCACGTAATGAAATTTCACGAGAGGTGTACTTTTTGTTTCTTGCTCTAACAACTCATAACGAGTCTATTGTTTTCTTGGACGCATAGAAAAAATTCAAAAAAGTTTTGTGGCCAGCATTTTTAATTCCCCAACGACAATGACGCACTCCAGTTGTATTTGCTCTCATCTCAGGAGGGTGGAATGAGCTTGAGGTTGCCAACGGAATAGGTTGACTGCTCTCCGTCCCTTTGTGACGGCGAACCTCTTGGAAGTGAAGATCTCACCGCTTGTTCATATAGATAGAACTACGCAACACAAACGCAACGCTCGACTTTAGGGATTGAGGCTCGCAAAAAGGATATTCTCCGCAGGTTATCTGAAAAGAAATTTGACGCGTCGGTTTGGCATCAGAAACAATATCCTCGAACTGCCTTGCCACTCAAACGGTACGGTTTGGTTGACCATATCGGTCTTACCCGCCATGCTGTGGACTGTTTAAAGTGGGTAATACTCACATGCGTTGCAATGGAATTAGACACGTTCGGGAAATTAATGCATTGTGTAGGCTATGACATCGAAGTTGAGCCACCACTTCAATTGGCAGATGGCGAAAGCTTTTAAACAAAGCTATCAGTGATGACAACGCTCGACCTGCACTTCAAAGAAAGCGGCTTGGGGGGTCCACAATCAGCAGAACTTTCATCGACGCGAAAATTATCAATTGGTTGGCCACGTCATGCCCAAAAGAAGCCAAGTATTAATAACAAGAACTATAAGAGTATTAAAAGTTCAAAAATATCAACTTCGAACTTTGGAAAATGAAAAAAGTAGTTTTGCGCTCGTGTTTTTGCAACTGGCAACAAAATTTCGACGAAATGACATCTACTCAGACGAAATAACATACATTTGGACAAACATCCTGCGCTGCGCAATTCTCAGAAACTGCCTGCGTACTAAACGTGCAATTGCAGTTGATAATACTTTGTGTTGTTGTGCGTAAGCGGACGCTTTGCACCTAATTAGTATAGTAATATTTCAACCTTTTGACTTGGCTCATAGAGCCTAGCATATTGCTGCAAGTTTAAAATACAATGCGTTTTTGCTGTCAATTTAAATACGCTGCTGTGATGTTTCATATTGGGGGTTCAGTGTTCCTTCCATTGTGTGGATCATACCCCCTTTTTCCACTTTAGCATTCAATTGCAGGGTTTTATGCGAACCCTTGATTAGTATTCCTAATCTTTTGTTTTTTTTACAAGTGATGTCATACATATTCAGATTAACTGTTATGTAAATCTGGCAATCTGATAATAAAAGCTGAAAAGTTTTTTATTCTAATAATGCTTGTTTAGGCATGTTTGAAATACAGTAAATTGAAAGCGAAAAGATGAGACAGTATATCGGCATTTAATAATGCGCTGTAGTGGTTCTATTTCAGGACCTCAAGGTTCATTTTTCGTAATCTTTTTCGTAATCATTTTTTGAAGGCAAGAATAGATCTGATTCCATTTATAAAAATCATATGATGCGGCCTCAACGTGGGCGAAAATGGAATACAGTAGGAAATTTGCTATTATGTGAAACAGACTTGGACGTCTTCTTTTTGTTAACAAACGTATTTGAATACGCGAGGTTGAAAACAATTGAAGCAACAGCAACTGACTAGCGTTTTTTGATCGCAAACATGTGCGAACGCTAACTGACTCAAGCACGGCATCTTACTGTGCCAGAGTTTTAAAACCAATCGTTTTCTTTTTACTTATTATTTTCATATAGTTGGTTTTAAGTCACAACTTAATTCTTCAGATTTTATGCCTAATCGTCATCAGTTTATAGAGTTGTGTAGCAGTGCTGCGTCAAATTTGAAGTAATACTTTGTTGAATAATGTGGTGAATTGTTGTGTTGGCTGACAAAGCCTGAAAGTGTTTTCACCCTTGCTGACGCTCTAGTCCGAGAGGTTAGTACCTTAAATTTTACTTTTTTGTGTCCAATATTGAAATCGCAAATATGGCTCCTACTTGCCTTCAGTAGATTGAAGTTTCAAAAAGAGCTACTTGCGGATAAGTAGTTGTTTTTGAAACTTAAACCTGAGGGCAAATAAGATCCATATTTGGGATTAGTATAACTACGCCAACTCAACACGCAAATGGTCACACTATTAATTACACTTACCACTCTTAGCAATCTTCGCCTGCGTGGATGCAAGTTCCTGTAAAGACTATTGCTAATCGATAAGTTGTTAAGCCATACTGCGAAGCGACGTTTTAGTGCGTGTTAAATCAATGGTAACCTTTAAAATGATTCATCAAAAGTCCTGAAAATAGTCCTGTATTTTCAATTTCCTGGTTCAGTACTGAGGTACATTTGGTGGTGCCTGTTTTTTTTTAAAGAAGTGTTAAAAGTTTTATTTTTAAAAACTTAAAGTTAACGTGAGAGAATTTTCTCAAGTTAAAGTGAGAAAAGTAAACGAAAAACGCTCACTTTTCTTTTTTAAACTTATATAAACTTAATAGCAGGTCTAGAATCAGTGAATGTTTTTTATATTTTTTTGGTGAACATTAAGTTTTTATAGCTGTATGTTGGAGTTGACTTGCAGCCCCAATTGCCAATTTACCTCTAGCGCAGGGGGGTGCTTTCTTTAAATCGCGTTCTCTGAAAGAAATTAAATTCTTTTCTAGCGTTCAAAACAAAGAGGACAAAAATATAGGACGTAAGGCCGACAGGGCCTTTAGCCGACAACAAATGAAATTTAGCCGACAATTAATGTAAAATGCGCTAATAGATTAATTCTGAAACTCTGATTGGCCAATTTTAAACGATATATCGTAAGCGAGTGAATATACAGAAGAGTTTGGTTTTACCATCTTCTCATCCTCGGCGGCATTGAAACAAACCCCGGCCCAACGGCTTGTGCTATTTGTCACCGTAGCAACTGGAATCAACACGGCGTCTGGTGTGGCCGCGGAGGATGGGTACACCTGAATTGCACCAACTTACAGTCTATAGAGCAATGGAACAACAGGTTCGACTGTAAGCGCTGCTCTTAGTGCGAGATAATAGAAGCAAATACCAGGCAAAGTTTCCCCACTCACGACAACACGCAACTCAACATTCGTAAACTGAATTGTAATGTCCTCAAACAAAAACTAGACAATATCATAGACTGGATGCAAAATAACATCCAAATAGCTGCCATCCAGGAGAACGGCCTCAATGAAAAATCCACCCTCAAAAGCACACCTGGCTACTGCATAATCAGAGAAATAGGCCCAAAGAAAGAGGCAAAGGTGAAGGTGTAGCTTTTATCATTAAGGACACGATTCTGTTTCAAGAACTTAAACTTCTAACAAACACCTAGAAGTCCAAGCCATAGAACTCACCGCAGGTGATAATAACATAAAACTAAACACCTACATACTAACTTTGTCTAGCTTTGATGCAGGATACAAGACATCAATCAGTAAACTACTTGAATTAGATGACTGCTTTTTTTCGGTGATTTTAATACTCATAGCCCTCTATGGCAATCGAAACTACCGGAAGACACAAGAGGAAACAATATTGCAATTTACAATATCTCTAATCATGTAGTATTCAGCGAAAAAATCAGCACAAGAGTAACTGATTCTTGTAAAGCAACCCGGACATCAGTCTTGCCAGCTCAAGCATAACAATGAACATCGACTGGCGTACGGAGTACGCATCAGGCTCAGTCCATTTACCAATATATCTTTTCATCACCTATGATCTCATCGCACACAACAAAGACTTTTCAACTTCCGCAAAGCTGACTGGCCAAATTTTAAAGACGACATTGAACTAAAACTGAAGAAACAACAAAGGCCAACAAATGTCTGCCACGCGGGAAAAACCTTAAGGAAAGCCATAAATGCAGTGGCTGGAAAGCATATCTCACAAAGAAGAATATTAGTTGCCAATTTGCCCAGCGAAGCAGCAAAGCTTTCTGAAAAAAGATGAAATTTAAAAAAACATCCAGGGGACCCCAAAATAACGGGACTAGACCGTGAAATAAAAAAACTTGTTCAAAGTCAAAAGCGCAAAAATTGGATTGATTCGGTACAAACACTTACTCACAGATGTAACAGCTTTGAACTCTGGAGCACAATAGAAGGACTTTTGTCAATTAACGCTAAACCTCCTGCAAACAGAGCAATATACTTTGATGCTAAGAAAACCACTCACTATGATCCAAGGAAATGCGCCGACAATTTTAACCAACAATACACTCCACACCCCAAGAAAAATGAAAAACAGAAAAGAAATACACCAAGAACAATAAGGAAACTGGAAAGAGGACAGATTGATTAATTGTAACAGTGATAGAAGCTATAAGAGACACAAAGAGAAGTTAGGCTCTGGTCTCAGATAGTATAGCGCCAAATCACTTCCACCATCTACGCCCCATAACCTTGAGATGCCTCACTGACACCATGAACTTTTCTGTAATCAGTGCAAAAATCCCGAACCTCTGGATAGTTGCCGGGTTATAGCCCTACGCAAGCCGGGAAAACCCCTGACGAATCTAAAAGCTTTAGACCAATTGCACTATTCTTCCCCATTGCAAAACTAACAGAAAAACTTACTAAGTGACCTCATAGAATATCCACTTAAAGAACAGCATGGCTTCAGACCTGAGCACTTCACAGCAACAGCTCTCAATATTGTCACCAATAATATACAAAAAGGCCTTAATCAAAAGATACCCTTCAACCGTACTTTACTGGTAGCCATAAACCTCAGCGCCGCTTTGGACACGGTGGATCACAACCTACTACTAAGAGACATAATTGAGGCACCACTATCGAATAGTACTAAAAGATGTGTCGCTTCATACTCACAGGAAGGTTTTTTTATGTTGAATACAACAATAAAAATCAAACTGGAGAAAATTCAAACAGGGTGTCCCTCAAGTTGATGTACTTTCGCCAATGCTCTTCAGTATCTACATGAGCAAGCTGCCTCGACCCCCGAAATATATAAACATCAGTTCTTACGCTGTTTATATAACTTTAACTGCATCTCACCCGCAGGTTGAAAAATTACGCGACATGGTAACTCCGTACCTAAATACTTTACACGACTGGCTAAAAATTATAAAACCTAATATATGAGCTGAAAAATGAAGTGCAACTATGTTCACAACCTGGAGTAAGGAGGCCAAATTTGACCCACACCTCACTGTCAACAATTCACCAGTACCAGTAAGTCCAAAGTCAAAATACTGAGTGTTATCTTTGATAGTATGCTCAGTTTTGGAGAACATGTAAGAATCACCAAAGAGAATTTACGAAAGCGAAATAACATTCGAAAAGATTGCTGGTAGTGACTGGGGCTGCACAAAAAAGACACTCTCAGTGACTTAAAGCTATCGGTCGGAGCGTACTGAACTACGGTGCTCCCATTTGGGCTTCCACAATTAGCAATACAAACTGGAACCACCTACAAATGCAACAAAATATTTCTCTTCGCACAGTTACTGGCTGTGTAAATATGTCCGACATCAATGACTTACACAATGAGGAAGGGTGAAATGCTGCCTATTAAAGCTGACAGAAATGTTAGCAGATCAATTTCTAGCCGCCAGTTATCAGAGCCATCATGCTGCTCATAAAACAACCTTTTCAACCAGTTTATGTTCCATGAGAACGACACTAAATGATACTTAAAGGGATCGCGTGAAACAACACACAAACAATAAAGAGCAATTAAATCGCTAGGAATAGAAAAATGCGCTCAAAAGTATTCGTCGCCACATGGTCCATACCCAGTTGAATAAAGACAACAAGCAACTAGGTACACCTCCACCAAAGATAACAGAACAAATGCTGCCACGAATTGCACGTATCCGATTGGCTCAGCTGAGAAATGGATACTCTCCCTTGCTAAACTTTTACCTGAGTAGGATCTGTGACAATGTTGATAACGTATGCACCGCGATTGTCGTGGGAGAAACTCTAGACGTTTTTACAGATAAATCATTGAAGAGAACTGACAAGAGTTCAACGCACGGTGATTGCAAATTCCGAAGAAATAACTTGGCAGTTGAAAGCCGATGTGTTTAGCATTTGCCGCGAAAGCAGTGTACGGACTTGAAACCGTGACGCTAGCTTGTGTTCTGTTGACTTCAGATTATGAATTGTAATTTTGCTTAATCTGCTTACTTGTGAACGGCTTTCGGCTACGATAACCAGCTCCTCCAAATCAGAGGATAAAAGGACCCGAGGTGACCTTCGGAATTTCAATAGTTTTTTCATTTATCAAATTTTTTTTATTTCCTCAAGATTTTTGAGACCAATTTTTTTAAGTACAACTCATAGCAAATGGATTGTTCCCCGCCCCCCAAGGTCTTGTTGAAGCTCCAGACGATCAATTTGTTTGCTTTGATGACTAATTGGGCATCGAAGTTAGTTGTTGTACTTTTGTTTGCGAAGATTTGCCCCAATGATGTTTACCAAGTTTTTGTGTTGCTTTTGAGTGTTCAGCCCTAGCGCCCCACAATGGGCACGCTGCTGATTTTCTAGTCAGCTCGCGCTGGAAGAGAATTGTTTTTGAATCGTTGAAAGAAGCATGGTTCCCCATTGAAGTGATCAGTTATTTCGACTGTTTTCTAATTCATGAGGTATCTTGACGGAGAGCTGTAATTCATTCAATGAGTTTTGGTCTTTAATTTGGAAGACTTGTTTTGAAGAGATACTTAATTACGTTGAGCAAGTTTCCAGAGCAGGTTTGAGTCACCTTTTCCGAACTCATCGCAGCATCAACTTAGTCTCTGTGATTCTGAAACATTATGATACCAGCAGCGTTACTCTTGATAGTTTTATTAGGGCTGTTCTCCTTTTTAACAATTTGGCAACGTTCTTGTTCGTTTTTGATGTCCAAAAGTTGGACAATACGGAACGTGGAGATTTACAGCAGCTATTGTATCTCAACGATTATTATATTAGATATTGCAGTAAGTTGCTTTGTGAGTTGAAACCAGCACCCTATGAATTTGTGTTTCATTTCAAAGTTTACGGAAGTTGCGTCAATCTATAATACTTTTCCCACATTTTGATGATTATCAAAGTCAAAATTGAGTAGTGATAATAATCACGCGAAAATTGGAATATGGCTTCAAACTTTTTTCCGTCCATTTTTTTGAGTGTGAAAATGGCGTTCGAATAAATTTTTGAGTTTTTACGTCAAGCAGGTTCACTTCTACGGTTTTCGCAATTTATTTTCAATGTCTATATCCAGGCTTCGTTCTGGCTTTGTATTTCATTTTGAAAGTTTCCGTGTGGCAAATCGAAATCGATTTAGTTCAATGCTTTCTTACGTTTTTCATTGCTCTTATGCCGTTTTTCTATTCGTGGGATCATTTGGGTGCTCCTATGCAGTGACTTTTAAGCTGAGTTGCATGATCAAGTTTCTATCAATGTTGACTTTCTCTTTAAATGACTTTAAAAAGAGGCGGATGATATTAGGCGAAAACTCGATTAGGCGGAAGGAGGTTTGAGAGGCCGAAATTCTGAACTACGGTTTTGTGGAAATTAGGCGAATACCAAATAAATCACTTAAATGAGATACTGCAATAGCCGATCGTATTCAAGATATAGCTTCACCCCAACTCCCCCAATTTTCCGTGAGCTTTTTGCAACCAGTAGTTCTAAATTGTTTACATGAAAGCTATTGATAAGTATTTTGAACATTTGCCATTCTTTCCCGGTTTTTTTTAATCATTGGATGTGTTGAAAACAATGATACATTTTGCATGTACTTTTAACAACTCTTTTGCATGTAGAAACGACTGTTAGGGAAACGACTGCGCCGCACAATGGGACACACAGCTGATTTGTTTGTCACCTCTCGCTGGGAGAGAATTTTTTTTTTGAGTCGTGCTACATGCAAGTATAGAATGGCAAGAACACAAGAAAAAATACTATTCTAGCGCTGTATTTCTATCATTTGATGACCTGATGTTTTGAAACTAATTGATATGCGCTACAGTATTTCCCATGCTAGATAAATATTTAATAAAATATTGCCATGGTCTTTCCATTTGTGAGAAATGTACCGCATATATTTGGTAGAAATTAAAAGTATTGTACACTTTATAGTGTGGTATGTTCACTATTTGTCATTTTTCTTCACGCTACACGATGCCTCCTGCAGCTTTTTTCAATCCTATTTTTGCGTGGAAAATACGTTACCATTGAATTTAATTATCCTGAGGCCTTTCTTTTGAAACATATAATGCACCAAGCTTGCTTCTACATAATATACTAATGCAGACTTCAACAATCTTAAGTGACTTTTTCTGCAAAGTCACATTTGAAATGTTACTATTACATGACTGTAATTTTGCACTGTAATGAGCGCTCTGTCGTTTCATTTTTGTACAACATACGCATAACTCAATTTTCATCTATGCTAATGCTTGATGTGTACTTTTTATCATCAAGTGCGTTATAATTCATTTAGTATGCTTCACAACGCTCCAAAGTTGTTATGATCACTAGATTATTAGTTGTGTCTATAAAATGGGCAGCATTATGGATCGAGGGTTTCCAATTGATTACACAGGTGACCAGACACAGACAGAGGAAATACTCAAATACAATTCCTTTCCAGGTGAAGTGAAGGCGATCGAGTCTAATCAAAGCTACGACTCCAAATCCTCCGACCCAGTTGAAGATCGATTGAAAATTGGTTTATCTATCGAGAAAAGAGAGGAATCGGTAAACAACAACAACAACATGGTGACTAGTAGCTCCTTCAGTATCAACATGGGGGCTGCCTCATCCGAGTCATTCTACACATCTTACAGGGCATATAAGGTACACCAAATTGCAATTCTTGTCCGCCCTAGACTTACAATAATAAATTGTTTTCAAGTAGGGTATGAGCATTACTGTAATTAACCAAGCCACAGAAAAACGCAATCCACTTGCTGGGTCATCAAAAGGTCCTCACGGTCATAGTCTGATGATGCCAAGTAGCAGCGCTAAGGTTTACGGGAAAAGGTGAAAAATGAATATAACTCCGATTACAAGCTGAGGCATTTTTGGGCAAAAAATGATAATTAATTGCTCGCAAACGAAGTTCATAGCAATTATATTAGTCCTGTGTTTTTGTGCAAGTTTTCGCTCGACCGATTTTTCGTCTAACCCATTTGACCTTTTGGTCCTCAAAAACGGGATAAACAGGTGGCGCCCGGGGGAAACTAAGGGCTCTTAGAGCCTTTCGGCTGACTTGACTAAGCGTGCAATTCAACAGAATTTTTTCGGAGACGAGGCATAAATTCATGGTGTAAACGACGGTTCTTAGTGTTTGACCCCCATAGCCCCCCCCCCCCCCCCAATTAAGCTAAAGCTAGCCTCCCCAAACTGTAGGTAGCTACTGGCAAAGCCAACAACAACTTTTGCACTTAAATTAGGAGCACCAGAACTAGCCAAATCGTTGTGTTTTCTGTTCAATCAATATTTGAAGCCAAAAAATTTTCTTCGCAACTAAAATTTGCTCACATCACTCCGCTATTTAAGAAAGATGATAGTGACAATCTTTTGAACTAAAGTCCAATCTCTTTAACAACTGCCTTATCAAAAGTTGAAAACTGCTTAAAGAGCTAATTGAAGAATATCTCCACAAAGCTAAAATCTACAACAAAACGCAAATTGGGTTCCGGAAAAATTATTCAACGATAGACGTACTAGTATATTTAACAGAAACAATACGATGCAAGCTCGATAGAGAAGATCATATTGCAGCCGTTTTCCTCGATTTGTCAAAAACGTTTGATTCGATAGACCATAAGAATTTATTCGCAAAACTCGAAACCTTGGGCTTTGCCGATTCAGCCAAGAACATTATCAAATGTTTTCTTAGTGATAGGTTTCACTGTGTTGAGATAAACAATGAAGAATCAAACTGGTTGAAACTAATCAGACGGGTTCCGCAAGGTACGATTCTCGGGCCCGTTTTATTCCATATTTACGTTAACGACCTACAATTCAACATAATCTAATATGTTAACTACGCAGATGACACAGTCATTTTTTCATCCGAAAAAAGGTTCAATATAATCTCGAAATTCTTGGAAAGGATGTCAAAAAATTGATTAATTACTTTGATTGCAATTCTCTTAGGCTCAATGCTGACAAAACGAAATTCATTATTTTTGGCTACATGGAATCTAAAGATATGTCAGTTACAATTGATGGAGAAAAGGTTATAGAATTAAGGGAAGTAAAATATCTTGGGGTTACTATTGATTAAAAAATCACCTTTCAATCCGAGGTAAAAAAATATTTAACGAAGTATGGCACAAAGCATGAAATTATTCTATACAGTACGAAACTGCGTCAGTTTGAAAGCTTAAGAAAAACACTGATTAACTCTCTTGTTATAATTCACCTGCAATATCCAGCAGTACTTTTTGTGCTCATTATCTCAGAATCTTATAACAACTCTCGAAAAACAATTAAACCGGGCAGTCAAAGCTTGCTACAATCATAGAAAATTTGATTCCTCTCACGATCGTTAACTGATCTATAAATTATTATCTGTTCGAATGTTAATACAACATAGGGTTGCACGATACACAGACAAATTTTCAATTTCAGAAAGCAAGCATTTAAAAATGTTTCTGGCATTCCATTAACAACGGCCAACTTTTTTCACTATCGGACGAGAAAATCAGAAAATAAATTTTTGCTAGAACTAAATACATTGAACAGGGGGTGATCAATAGTGGTGTAAGATATCATAATAAAATTTTGCGGGCGAATGAAAAATTGTCAAAATCTTCTGTAACTGCCAAAAAAGATAGAGCTCTTTTTAGAAAAATTCAAGAAGGTCCTAGGCCAAAGGCAGTTCGGTCAATTAACGTGGCGTGAATTTAAATTTAGTTCATGATGTGTGCTGTTGCTACTTATCTATATATTAATCTATCTATCTATCTATCTATCTACCATTTCAATTATTCGATGTTCACAATTCATTCGGTGTTCACAATTCAGAAATTACTTTTTTCTGTTTATTTATTACATACACTACCGGCATGATGTACTTTATATATCTTTTCGGGACTTAATGTGTTCCTTTTTAAATAAATTTAACTTGACAGCTGCGATTTTCATACTGTCTGCCAATTTGAGTTTTTTTGGTAAAAGTATCTTTGAATTTGATATTCAATTAAGATTAGAAGTGAAGATCCCAACTTCAGGTGTTCGTTTTATTTCGGCAGTGATCTGTTCAGCTAGCGTCCTTAACTGTGAGACTGCCTGCGATTCACTGAAAAACATGAAGCACTGTTTTATACCTTATTATCACTGAACTATGTTTTCTGAAGTTTTAAAGGTGGGATATGTCTGAATTGTATTTTTGAAAAGGTGTGGTGTTCCTTCGCTCCATTATTTTTAATAAGATATGCAATAGCACCGTTTGGTCATTATATATTTTTTCATTGACATCTATTTCACGTTTTTGCTATTAAGAAATTTGAACCTAAATATAATTAAACTGATTTTCCAACCGAATTCAAAATTAGGTGAAAAGTTAGAAGTGACATCAAAAGCTTTACTTTGTTAGGTATTTTTGGTGTGTGGATCCGTTGTTTTACATGATGCTTTCCTCAAACTGTTTTGAATTCTCGGGTGACCTGTCGATATTTTACCTGACTGGAATTTATCATTTATATTTTCAATTGGTGTCAATCAATGTTTCCCGCATTTATATGGGCAGTATTGGTCTTTCCATGCAGTTCTTACTGGCTTTTTTCTTTGACTGGCCAATCTGAATTTTAGTCCTCGAGAACTCGTAAAGAGCGTTCTCCGTTTTGCCTGACTGAGTGAGTCTAGCCTGCTTTAGTTGAGCTAGCTTACTATCAATGCACTCAAGAACTACTTGGCTTTTTATTAAAAAAATAAGTTGAGAGAAATTTAATCGCAATTACATAGAGATCACCCGAATTGACGTTTGTAGCAAATTATTAGTCCTGTTGGTCTTTTTAATGCGATTTTGGACCCTCAAAAACGGGATAAACAGGTAACGCCTGGAGGGCAATGAGTTCTCTCAGAGCCTTTAACCATACTAAACTTTAAGTGTCCGATTCACCGAAACTGTTTTGGAGACATAAGATCACGGTGGGAGATCACAGTTTTAGAACGATATTTCACATTTTGAGAAGTACGAAGTTTAAAACTGATATTCTGAAATTTGGCGGAGCTGGTACTTGTCGATGGCAGTTTCTTAGAAGTGATTTGATGAGGTTTGTTTTTTATTGTTTGCTATCTGTTTTTGATGTTTGTTTTTTTTAATTTTTCCATGAGTTGTGTCCTCTTGTGACAATTTGATTTCAGTTTGAAAGCTGAACAGTGATATGTACCGCAGAGCTACAAGAGTGTTTGACCTCTTTGAAAATTTTTTTGAAGATTTTTTGGACCTTAGATGTCAATACTGTTCACATGCGGCAATTTCACTTTGGTTTCAACTGTTTATCAATTTTTGGATAGGATTTTTTTTGTGAATGGTTTTCCCAATCCATTCATAGTTCATTCTACCCCTAGGTTTTAGAATCAAATTTACATTTTTCGCTAGTAGTTTTTTGTTCTCGCTAGCGGCATTTTGACATTGATTTTCTGTTCCTTTTGTTTTCTTTTATCTGATTTTTAGAAATGGTTTTTCGAATTCACTCCTAGTCCGTTCTAGTTCTAGTTTTTTGTTGAGTCAATGAAAATTCTTTGAATTGTACGTCAGGACTTGTCCTGTTTTTTATTTCGTCGTCGCGATTTTTGTTACGACCATATGACGTCACAACCACTTCAAATCTGCTTTTTGTTCATTCGTTCGTGCAATTTCAACTGAAGTGCGTGCGTGACGTCATTTTCGCTCTTAGTGGAGCGATTTTTGTTTGGTCATTTGCGTGATGAAATTTTTGGTCACACTTGACTTACCTCACTCACAAAAATGACTTCCTCACTTTGAAATTGACTTTTATTTACTTTAATTCAAAGAGATAAGGTCAAATGGGTGTGTGTCACTCTAAATGAAGGTTATTTGAGATCAGCTAATAGAGGCAGCAAAACTTATACCGATTTTTAATCAAAATATAACATATCAGCCTTCAATGAAAAAACGATTTTTTTTGGTCTTTTTTTACTGTTTTTTGAGACTGCTGATCTACGAAGCTATTGCGGCTATTTTCTGGCGATCTGCCAGCTATGTTCTGGTACTTTTATCTCATTGAGGAATTAAGTTTGTTTGTGGTGCTGTTTTAGTCTTGGAAACCGAAGCCGGGCACAACGCTACATTTCATGGGAATGACAGTGCTAGTCTTCATCACTTATATCTGCTACGCAGTGCTGCAAGAAGCCCTTTTCACAAGGAAAGAGCTCAAACCATACGGATGGTTCCTCACATGGATACAGTTCGCATTCTATGTCCTCTTCGGTTAGTATTGACCGTACAATATTATTCAAATGGTAACGTACGTTTCAGAGGTCAAATTTAAAACTTCCAATTATCAGCAATTGTTGTTCATTAGTATGCTTTTAGTTTTCGCTTGCGTTGAAAGTTTATGGGTCTATTTATAGCTGCTGTTCTCCGTCAGTTTTTTTCCATTTGAGTCGAAAGGTAATCTTATGCAGTAAGACCTGATTGTATTGCGTAGGTCAAAGAACTATTGAACACAGGTGACCTGATGGTCTTTTAAGAAACGATTGTGTTGGCCAGTATGCAAAACTAGGAAAACAATTGATGATTTGGTTTAATGCACTTTGTTTTCAATTTTGACAAGATAGGTAAGGGCTCAAAATTCTTTGACTTTCGCGTAAAAATGGAATAGGTTTGTCGGACACGTTTTGTCTCTACAGGACTATGTGAGTTCGGGGTGAGTGGTCGAGTGGTACGCAAGATCCCAATCAAAGTCTATTTTTTATTGGCCTTTCTCACAGTGGCCACAATGGGCTTGTCCAACACGAGTCTGAGATACCTCAACTACCCCACTCAAGTCATCTTCAAGAGCTGCAAACTCATCCCTGTCATGATCGGGGGCATATTCATGCAAAAGAAAAAGTACAAACTCATTGACTACTTTGGTAAGCCATCAACTGCCGAACAATTTTTCATTGCTCCATGCGTCTTGTTTGAATTGAAGAGCTTTGATGTTGAAACAAAATTCATCTATGAAATCTTGCTCCTTTTTTATGGATTAATTAAATTATTCGGATCTCGTCCCTTTGTGCCCCTTCCCCAGCTTAGTGGGCGCATATTATTTGCGCCCTCCCCCCAGACGCTCGTGCCTTAATTTTACATGCTTTACTATGTAATGGCATGTGCTCTGTAATTTTTTTTTTTTTTTGGGGGGGGGGGGAGGCACAAACGGAAATGATCCAATTATTCTTATGTTAAAAACAGACATGTATTTTGCGATAGGCATCTTTTGTATTTATCCTAGGCGTGTCACCTTTTCCCTATTGCACTATTCGCAAAAAAATGGGAAATTTACTTACATGCTTCCAGTTAAGCGAGAACAAAATGTATGTTCAAATTTTATATCCAGTTTGAATTCTTAGCGCCCACATTTGAGCCCCCGATTTTTATGTGAGGCCATTATACACTAACAGTGGAGACGCCAGATTGGTTGACACTTAGCCAAATTAGTTTCTAAACACTAGCCCCCCACCCCCTCATTGCATCGTGTTACTAATTACATTGAAGACTGAGACTGCATCGCAGCTTCAGAATAAAACTTTTAATATAATCAAGTTTTTCGTCCGTAGAAATTAGAATAATTGTTCCAAAAACAGTGAGCTATGTGAATTCCAGGGGAAAGATCTCTATAAATAGAGAAAATTTTATTGGACACTAAAATGATCAGTCTCATATACAATATAACTTGAGCTAAACGTTCTATGTTACTTTTGATACCTGTTTCACATGGATTTTCGATCCGTAAGTAACTAAACTGAAACAATACACAATTTTGAGAAAGGAGTTGATCTATTTGATGACGCATTTGAGCATTCTGTTTGGTTTGAAAACTTTAGTTAAAACACTCACGTCCACATTTTAAAATGCCGAAAGTCTGCAGTGCCAGAAGTCAGAATGCCAAAAGTTGATACTTAGCCAGAAGTCGACTTCCGTTGACTTTTGTCATTTTAAATCGTGCGCGTTTTGTGTTTTAAGCATGGTTAAGTGACTCTGAAGAAGTCACTTCGAAGTTCTTACTTAATATCTCGAAACGCTTCGCGGTTCTCGATAAACGCCAGAAGTTCTCAGTGACTTCAAGCAGAGTCACTTAACCAATACTTAAACAAGTATGACACATCAATCTGAATCTAGACGTTAACAATAGTCACGGAAGTTGATAAACAAAACTGAAGCGTGATGAAAGCAGTGTCTATACTGTGCCCCACGATTTGCAATTGTTTTGGGAAGACATATTGCAGCCACTGTTTACGCGAACATGGAAACTTTAATGACTGTCAAAAACAATTGGGAAAACAATTTATAGAAATTCATAAAGATTAAGGTTGAAATTGAACTGTGCCGGAACTCTTTTTGGGCATCTGGAGGATTGATAAATGCATCTAAATTATGGAATTTTTCCGCCTCAGTATTTCGCAAACATTGTGGGCCAATGAGGCTAATTACCACTGGAAATAGTCTTAAAATTAAGGATTTGGAGGAGGGAGGAGGCGACCAAAATTTTTCCAATATATTTAGTTGCTCTCAAACAAAGTTGCTGTAGTCTTTTTTTATGTAGTCTTTTTTATGCGATTTTTCGCTTGACCGAATTTTCGTCTGACACATTTGACTTTTCGTCCTAAAAAACGGGAACAACTGGTACAGCCCGGATGGCATTAAGTGGCTGAGCAGGTCTCTTCGAGCCTTACTATACTGAACGGCAAAAGAATGTTAGCACCCCTATTTTCACGAAGTAAAAATTCAATTTTTGAAGCAATGTTTTCTCCGAATTAAAATCATATTTTGAATACGATTTTCACACCATTGATCACTTATGCTATTCCTTATTTTCATATTTGTTCAACTTTCGCTAAATTTTCACTTGTGTTAAGCATTAGAGAGATAAAATATTTGCAGAAATTATGATCTTGTGACAATTTTTTTAATGTGAAACTTGGATGAAGTTCATCAACTTTACAATGGGATTTTTGGTAAGTGAACGTCGCGGTTTATCTCAATTTCATTGGTAGGCGAGAGGAATAGTGTAGGGGATCAATGGTGTGAAAATTGCATTCAGAATGTGATTTTAAGTTGGAGTGATACTGGCTTGAAAATTGTATTTTTGCTTCGTAAAAATAGGGGGTGCTAACTTACTTTTGCCGTTCAGTATAGCTTCTAAGTACGCGTCATCGATACTGTTTTAAGGAGAGAATTAATTGCATGTGAAGGGCGGTTATTAATCTTAAAAGTTTGACCCCCGCAGTTACATTTGGACTCCCCTCGCTTCCAGCCTTCTCAACCCTACTTCCCCCATCGCTTGACTCCACCCCCCAATGCTAGCATCCCTAAGCCCCGACCAGCTACTGATGAAGTTAACCACTCGACGGTCGTTTGAGAGACGTGAGTCGGTTATGTTTGCTAGTCTGACTTGTAAACTGAAGGCCCGATTTTATGGTTGCATTGTGAGATATCTTGGTGTGTCAACTGCTTGAGCCGCATCGTTAGTTGAACTGTTTTTTTGTTCTATTCCATACTTTGGTTTCTTATTCTGGACCATAGATTAACTCGAGAGTAAATGGTCAATTCACATGCTCTTAGAATAACTATTAATTGCTCTCAGGGAGAAAAACGTGGGTCTTTAATGCAAAATTTTTGCTTGACCGTTGTTCGATATTTTGAGTGACTTTTACGCCCCTGACTTTTTGCGTTTTGCGTGATCTAAAGTTCTCTCTCAATTTCAAGCAGCTGAACTTAATTGGCGACAATTTAATACTAAAAGTCAATTGATAAGTTCGCCAAAGTTGGTGTCATTTTTTAACTTTACATTTTAATAGTGTTGTATATTTACCTCTAATGAGGTTATTTGAAGCCCCTAGTGAACTTCTTAGTCTTATTTAGGCTACCCCTCCCCCCGACTGAAGCAGGTTGGATTTGATTTTAAGAGCTCTCACTAGTCGTTCGAGAGCAATTCTTCCGACGTTAGTCGGTTATGTTTGATAGATGCACGCATGGTAGCGCTAGTATGCCTTGACATAAATGAGCACAGAATCATAGCGTTTTGTGGGATGATAACACCCTAGCTTTTTAATTCTCCTCTATTTGTTACGCTAACTGAAGAGCAATACACATCTTCTCGTGTCTTCTTACTTCTACGTCATTTTACATGTCTTTTCTTTCGCGTAATCATCAGCATCATTATCGCTGTTTGCTCAAGAATTTCTTCTTGCCTTCTTCGTGCAATCGGAATTCAAAAGAGATGACTAATACTTCAGCAACGCTTGTGTGGTCCTCATCAGTGTGTCTGTTTCAGCTATGTGGCTATTGTGTGCTGGTCTGATTTGGTTCTCATTAGCCGACAGCACAGTACAGCCAAACTTCCACTTCACAGGAATTGTCATCATCTCTTCCGCTCTGGTCGCTGATGCCATCATTGGCAATGCCCAGGAACTCTTCATGAAGAAATACTCGGCTGCGAACACAGAAGTTGTCTTCTTTTCTTACTTGATTGGAGTAGGATACATATTCGTGGTCGTAGTATTCGAAGGAAAACTAACAGAAGCTGTTCAGCTCATGGACACCCACACATTATTCCAAGCCTTCCTATTCTCAATGTGCGGCTACTTTGGTGTTAACTTGGTGCTTGATCTAGTTGTGACTTACGGAGCTTTGATAGCTGTAACAGTGACTACATGCAGAAAAGCAGTCACAATTGTCATATCATTCTTGGCCTTCAGCAAACCCTTTACTGTGCAATACGTGTTTGCAGGCTTTGTAATATTTCTAGGAATTTTCCTCAATGTATATTCTAAGAATACGGAACAGATGAATTTGCTACTAAGAAAGATAACTACGTTTGTGCTGAATTTGTGCGGAAAATACTCGTTTAGAAGCACCTCGCCTGCTGGGATATATTCACCAAGTCATAAGCATAGATTGGTTGACAGTGTATAAATATAAATATTGCTAAAGTTTACTATCACTAACTTTACTTGTGATTTCACAAAAAATTCTTTGAAAGCCTTTAATATAATTACGCTCATATTATGCAATTTTATTTTCCTTCAGTATAAATGTTTTGGGAATCATGATTTATATATTTGTATTTCGGGAATAAACCAATGATTGATTCAATCCTTTTTAATTCCGTTTAAGTGTTTTTCAGTCATTTTAAAAACCAAATAGCCATTAAATGACATCAAATTATAGTGGGAGCATAGAGTTTAGTTTGTCATTAATTGCTCTCAAACAAAGTTTGTAGCAATTATAATAGTCCTGTTGGTCTTTTTTAATTGCTCTTGAACGAAGTTGATAGCAATTATTGTAAACGTATGTGTCTTTTTACGACTCGAAGAGGAGTATAGATATTCTACAGGTTTTTTACGGCTCAAAGAGGAGTATTGAGATTCTACAGGTTTTTTACAATTCAAAGAATTTGAATTGTATTGGGGCGCTGTGTTTACGACTCGAAGAGGAGTATTGGAGAAGTCCTTTTTTTCACACATATTTCAGTGACTTTGATCTTTCAAAAACGGGATAAACAGGTAAAGCCCAGCGGGCATTAAGTTTCATTAGAGGCCCAAAGTGAGCTTCAGTAGTCCTTCAAGAGCTTAAGAGTGGTGCAGCTGCTGGGATGGCCTTAATTAAACGTTAAAAGGTCATTTTTAGGAGTTTTTGGGCTCAAAATGTTGCAGTTTTTTGTGCTTTTTTGATTTTTTGTTTTAGTCTTACGTTGAAGTTTTTGAAAAATGATGGAGACTTTTTGCGAGAGAAAATAACTTGTTATGACCATCTTATGAGCTATATGTTTTGGTACTACAAATACAAACATGCAAAATGATACAAATTTTTGCTATTTTTTCAAGTTTTCTGAAATTTTTTGTCATTTTTAGTTTTTCCAGCTACAGGGGTAGGGAAATGTCCTTTGCGGTTTGACAATAGAGCACTTCAAGACTTCTAGTAAAAATGGATGGGTTTTCAACATTTTAATGTCCCGAAATTTGGCATTTTTTAATATAAAATTTGCACTTTTTTCAAGGTTTCCTAGTTTTTGTCAATTTTTGGTATTTGTCCATTCTCAAGTGCTAAAAAAACCTATTGCACTGTCTGATTAAAAGTTACTGCATGGTTGTTTGCTCCAATGGATTTGTTATAAAAAATTTAGCTTCTCGAATTTTAGAAATTTTTTGAAAAAAGTTTTTTCAAAACAGTTGTCTTATATGCAGTTTTGCTGCCTCAGTAGGCAGCTAACCTCACCCAGGGTTTGATAGTTGGTTATTAGATAGCTGCTAGTGGGCATTTGAACGGTTTTCAACATTTTAATAGAACGAATTTCTATTTTTTTTTTGAAATTTGAGATTTTTTTCTAAAAATTATTGCCTGTCAATCTTTGAGCCAATGAATTTTTTAATGCTTGGAAATGGGTTAATGGTTAGCCTCTAGAGACGCAGAATTATTTCTAAGATATTAATAACACAATTTTCAGCAAAATTTTATAAAGTTTTGCGATTGATTTCATTTCTTAATTTTGGTCATTTTTGAGTTAATCGATCTTCAAGGGCCAATGAATTTTTTCAGGTCATGCAGATATAATACTGGACCGATTTCAAAAACAAAAAATGGTCTTTAACATATTTTTGAAACATGTATTTTTAAAGGGATGAAATTTTGCCTAAGGGGAAGAAGCTTCAAAAGTTTTAGTAATGAGTATATTTTTGTTTAGTTTGTTTGATTGTTTTAGTTTCTCAATTTTTCGAGATGATTTTTTTTGTGTTTTGGCTGGCTTTTTTCAATTGAGCTGCTGGTCAGGTAGAGTACTTTTAAGTTTTTCATTCAATTTTTTGAATTGTATTGCGGGACTTGTCCTGCTATGTTTTTTTTAGCAGAAAGAAAGATTGTTCATGACTTGAATTTTGAATTCTTTCTGTTTGAGCTTTAACCTCCGTTTTTGATTGTTGACTTCTGCTTTCGAACATTGGACTTTAACAATAGCTTAGTTTGTAATGTATAGCAATTGGTAACAGTCTGTAATTCAAGGTGAAGAAGTCAATTTGAGAAAATTTGATCCCATTTAACTACCTACCCCCCCCCACTTACCCTACCTACCCCCCCACCCCACGTACCTACCTACCCCCACCCCACCTACCTACACCCCCCACCCACCTACCTGCCCCCACCCACCCAGAGCCCCCGCTCCCACCAGCACCTACCCACACCCCTGAACTGAAAAAATGCTAACGCTTTTTATGTTATTTTGGTCTACTGTTTTTGTTATTTCTAGTGTTTTTTCGATATTCTGATTTTGTCCAAGTTAGGGTAGAAATATTTTTGCGCGACGATTCGAGTCGTTTCCGGTATTCTATCAGCTATGTTTTTTTAAGCAGAAAGCAAATTTGTTCATGACTTGAATTTTGACTTCTTTCTATTCGATCTTTTACCTCCGTTTTTGATTGTTGACTTCTGTTTTCGAACATTGGACTTTAACAATAGCGTTGCTTGTAATGTATAGCAATTGGTAACAGTGTAATTCAAGGTGAAGGGGTCAATTTGAAAAAATTCGATCCCATTTAACTACCTACCCCCCCCCCCCCCAAAAAAAAAAAATACCCCTCACGTACCTTACGCCCCCCCCCCCTCCCCAACGTACCTACACACCCCCAACCCCAACGTACCTACCCACACCACCCCCGCAACGTACCTAGCCCCCAACTCACCTACCTACACCCCCACCACCACCTACCTGCCCCCACCTACCAACCAACCCCTCCACCTACCCACACCCCTGAACCCACCCACACCCCCCCCGCAGTGTACCCACTCCCCGCCCCACCTAACTAAACCCGCACCACCACCTAAATGCCCCCACCTACCAACCCCCCACCAGTACCTACCCACACCACTGAACTGACAAAATTTTAACGCTTTTTTTATGTTATATTGGTCTACTATTTTTGTTATTTCTAGTGTTCTTTTCCGATATTCTGATTTTGTCCAATTTAGGGTAGAGATTGTTTTGCACGACGATTCGAGTCGTTTCCTGTATTCTACCGGCGATGTTTTTTATGCAAATTTTTCGTTTGACAATTTTGCGCTTTTCTGCTAAAACATTCTTTGACTTCTCAGGTGACTTTTTCTCGCTTTCGTTCTTCATTTTTGAGTGATCTCTATTGCTACGAAGTAAAGCTAATATTAAATGAGTTGGTGAATAGCAGAGGTAAGTTATTTGTAGCGCATTGGTGAGTGCTTCAGTCTGTGGATCGGGAGGTCAGTTTGAATCCCGGCGGGGGAGATTTTTTGCACCCATAAAGAAAAATTCATCTAGGCTACAGCCCTCGAATTAAATTGCCTCGTCTGTCGTTCAAGACCAATTCTTCCGACATTTGTCGGTTTATGTTTATACAATTTTTCGCTTGAGCGATTGTTCGTCTGATCCATTTGACCTTTCGTCCTCAAAAACGGGATAAAAAGGTAGCACCCAGTAGGCATTTAAAGTTTTAAGTTCTCTTAGAGGTTTTCAGCTCACTAGTCTCCAAGTATGCAATTCACAGAAACTGTTTTGGAGATTTCGTTTGTAGAGTTTGACCCCACTCCCAACACCACCCCCCCCCTCCCCAACTTTAGCACCCCATTACCACCCCTGCACATCGTTCAGGCCGTAAGGGCCCCGTGCAGCCAAAGACCCCCTCACACCGTCCCCCGTTGCGCTCATCTCATGCCCTTTCAATTAAGCTAAAACTAGCCTCACTAAACCGTGGCTAGCTAATGACGAAGCCAACCGCTCGCCGGTCGTTTGGGAGCAATTCGCCCGACGTTAGTCGGTTATGTTTTATTTTTTGCTCCCTTGCCTATGGGAAATCTAGGGGAATGTTTGAGAATGTGACTGTGCGTGAATGTGGTATATTGTTGTGATTGTTGCTTTTAGTCAGGTTTGTTTCTTTGGAAATCTCTAACTTTTTGTAGAGATTGGGGAAAAGTTGTAAAATTTAGCAATACGTCGAATTTTGTCCGTCTCTTTCGGTTACTTTAGGCAAAACATTTTTGTCTGATATTTTCCTGATCTAAATCCCTCTCGTTAAAATTATAGCCAGTAAAACTTCACGGTTTGCTGGAGCTATATATCTAACAAGGTTCAATGAATTAAAATGAATTCATTAACTGATTGGCCAATAAATTATTAACTACCCTTGAACCAAATTTGAATCAGTTATTGTACTCGTGTCTTTTGACAACTCGAAGACGGTTATTGGGTTTATACAGATTTTTTCGATTCGAATGTGAGTATTCGCTTTGAATAAATTAAGTTTTAATTTAAACATATGTCGAGTACAATTTAATGCTTTGTTCAGGGCTAATATATAATCAAGGAATTTTCATTTGTTTGAGGTTATAAGGTCTGGCTGATTAGACTCAATAGATCAGAGCTAATATGAGTCCATCTATTTAAGGGTCAATATGTAATTGAAGATTGATTGTTTTCCCCGTATGATAGCAGATGTTGTGGATTCCCAAAAGCATATTGGCTTTTATTGAGATGTAAGGTATGCTTCTGTAGTCTTCCGGTTAGGTCTTTATTATTACATAATATTAATCCTATATTACCAAAAACTATTGTTAATAGCTGAGTATTCTTTTTAGCCGGCCATTATTGGGCTCATATATTTAACAGACAGAAATTTGTTCAGTTTTACCTAACTTTTCCGCCTTTTCAGCATTTTACAAAAAGTCTTTGACTTCTGTGGTCTAATTTAATTCTGCACAGACCGGTTTTCGTCACCAGTTGATCAGTTTTAGATTTTCGCTTTGATTCGTTCTAGAACGTTTTTTCGATTGAGCGATTTAATTTCTCCAGTGAATTTTCACGCTCCATTTCCTGTTTTTTGCTCGATCTAAATTGGATCGTACAAAGGCCGTATCGGTGAGTGGTTGAAGGCATTGACTAGCGCACGTAGATCGCTTGTTCAAACCCATCCATTTTTGAAAATTCTTTTCACCCTATAAAACTTGAGTTTTGAAAATTATTTCATTTTTTAAGCGGCGCTATTAATTTTATAACTCATTATTGTGTTCTACGGTACGCAAGTCTTTTTTGCGGCTATTTCGGCAATCTACAGGCTTTGTTCTGTTGAGACCAGATTTATTGCCCATTACTTGCACTTTGTTTTATTTAATCTTAGTTTCCGGTCTAATGTTTCTTCGTATTGCTACCTAACATTCTATGCGCTCTTTCAAAACTAGGAGTAAGTAAAGCTATCAAATGAAATTTAAGTATTTTCTGTTTTAAAAAGCGATCAATTTTATCGCTGCTTCTTTCAATATCAATCTTGCTCATTGATTCAGTGGTGGCTATTCTCCGGCAATTTTCGGTTATGAATCTATGTTTAGAAAACACAGGACTTTGGATCGTTTTTCGGAGTTGTCTGCCTTTTTCAGGGTGTCAATTGAAGTGGAACAATGGCTAAACGATTGCCTAATTTCTCATGAAACTATTTCTGATTAATGATTCTACAATCAGTATTATATTATTTAGCGATGATTACAAGCGTTTGGTCATGCCTCAGTGGCTCGTGAGACTTTATAGGAATTCCGACTTTTCGTCATATGCTATTGATCACACCTTATCTTTAAGTATGTGAAAATGTGCTAAATGAGATAGAGATATTATTAACCAATCAGAATAAAGAATGACAATTTTCTTGATGCCAACTTGAAGTTCTATATGTATATAAGTCTTCTCGTCTCTTTGGCGCTGTAAAGGAACTAAGTTCCTGTATACTTTTCCTTCCCCCAAAAGCCTCTCATTTTTATAACTCAGAACTTTATTTCCCGATTGATGTTGATTTTATTGAAGGAGTCAGAAGTGATTGACTTTCTCTTCCAATATTATTTATAGTAAGGGATTTGCCGTTTTTGACCAGAACTTGAGTGTCCATGGCGCGAATGGTGATGTATATATAGAGCTTGATTTGCTACCATGAGCGTGACTCTACGAAATTAAAATATTGTTGAAAATTGGTCTTTGTATGCAAGACTTAGGCCGAAGTGCTTAAAAAAGCGCCATCATGAATAAAAAAATTGTATAAATGAGAAATAAATGAGTTGTCATGAACTTAGATTTCAAAATATTGCTGGTTTCAATTGTAACAGATTCAAGATAGAACCTGCAAAAATGCAGATGCTCCTCTCTTTAACAATTCTTTTCTGTTTCCAAAATAGCGCAAAATATGCAACGAAAGGTAATCAATAATATGAAAGGTTAACATCGAACATGATGCGTGGACTTTTTACCCTTTCGTCACTATAGTTCTTTTTTCGATTCCAAACTGAAATATATTTCAAAATTATTTAAATTGATACTTGTACTTTTCAACATTGCGTAGACCTTTAACCAGTCAATTGAGTTTAAATTAACTAATTTTTGAATACTCTACAATATCCCAATCTCATTCATCCCAAAATGTAATCCTCTCCTTTTTTAAGTTTGTGGTTCAAATTTTCACTGTTCCCCCTCAACGGTTTACTATAAATTTTTTTTATTGAATGAAATAGATTTTGAAAACAACAAAATGATACGTTCGATTTTTTTTCTATACGATACGTTAACAAAAAGTTGGAAAACCCTGGGATATATATTCCCTCATTTTTGAAAAAAATGTCACCAGCTAAGTGTTAAGCTCTGGTGATCAGGTTTTGAAGTGCCACAAGCGTGTTCGCAAATTATATTTACGAAAGAGTTACTCAATTGCAAAAATGTTCGAATAGCTGGAACCGGTTTCAGATGATAGTTCATGAGTAGTCAGTAGTAATGCCTGGTGGATCTGGTAACAGCAGCAAACACCAGACTCGCAATGCCACTGCTCTGGCGGTGTTTCAGGAGAAGGACAAGTGTCTCGTGTTCCACAAGGACCAACTCTACGAGGCCAAAGTGGTGAAAGTGGACGAGACAGGCAGCAAGTATCTCGTGCACTACAACGGGTGGGGCAATCGACACGATGAGTGGAAAACACATGCAGGTATGCACAGCCCTAAATGGACACTTTCGACAAATTCCGTCATTGAATCATTAAGATTTCGTCTTCCGTTAAGCTTAAACAAAAGCGGGGTGGTTCCCATTATTGAAAGTTCCCATAATGGGGTGGTTCCCCCGCCCACGAAATTAATACCCCCAATACTGTATGTTTACTGTAAATACTGAACTAAATAAACTAAACTTAGAACTGATTTCGACCATGAGTTCTCTAACCAAGTATTTTGTCAGTTTAAAAATTATATAGATCTAGTGGATGGTAACTTGATAACGGTGGGGATAGTCTGTTTGATATTCTTTGAAAGATACTGGTGCGGCAATAGACCTTTTAGATTATTTTTGGAAGAGAAAAACATGCAGCGGTAACTTTCGTAAAATATAAAATTTGTAATTAATTGAACCGAAATGTGCCGTGGTTAACGTTAACTTGGTTTAAAATCTTTGATATACCCTAAATTTAAATTTATTGTAAGTCTAGGGAATCTATCTGCCTTCACATTTCTTCATAATTTTAGCACAAGATACTAGTTTTCAGCGGCTATTACTGTGAAACTACTTGTCCTTCCAGAGTCAAAGATGCCTATTATTAATAGCCGCCTCAGCTTCTTAGCCGGCTAAGCGCTCCTATTTTTTTACAATTCAAAGAATTTGAATTGTATTGGGGCGCTGTCTTAAGATCTGTTCACGCATTTTTATGATTTTTGAAGACAAATTGGAGTAGTGATTTTGGTCATGCCGAAACAGGAAATGGAGCGAAAAAGCGGGTGGTTTTGCGGCGTGACATTTTTTCAATCTAATTTTAAAGTAGAGTGAGAAAACAGTGTTTGAAGAAAAATTCGCTTTCTCGCCACTGGTTTTTTGTTCACATGCGGCAATTTCACTTTGATTTTTACTGTTTGATCGATTTTTTTTGGATCGGATATTTTTCTAAATGGTTTTTTAATCCATTCATAGTTCATTCTAGGCCTAGTTTTTTGTTTGAACCAATTTTCTGTTGCTTTTGATTTTTGTTCACATGCGGGATTTTAACATTGGTTTTTCAGTTTTTTTTTATTTTAATCTCATTCAGGTCTATGAAAATTCTTTGAATTGTACGTCAGGACTTGTCCTGTTCAATTGCTCTCAAACGAAGTTTGTAGCAATTGTTTTAGTCCTGTCGGTCTTTTTTATGCGATTTGTCGCTTGACTGATTTTTTGTCCGACTCATTTGACTTTTTGTCCTCAAAAACGGGATAAACAGGTAGGTTTTCGAAAATTTTTTGAGTGTTATCAGCCCTAGGTGTCAAGGGCATCCTCTATGGTTTTATAATAGTTTACTGCATAGTTTTTTCATTATTCACGTCTCATCAGACGCAGGGACCAGAAAACCACTTAAAGGTTTTAACTGAAAATTTTTTTTGCCGTGGAATAGCTTTCAACTTTTTGTTAATATGACAAATTTAGCAGTTTTTTGAGAAAACTTGCTTTTTTTCAAGTTTTTTTTTAAAATGTTTGTCGGTTATTAGGTTTATCCAGCCTCAAGAGCCAAGGAACCCCCTCTAGGGTTTGACAATAGCATACTGTATAGTTTCTAAAGGTAATGGAATGTTTTTCAAGATTTAACACCACGAATTTTAGCATTTTTTGACAAAACTTTTTGCATTTTTTTCCCAATTTTTTTGACATTTATTGTCATCATTCAGTTTTTTCAGCCTAACAGAAAACCTCTGTTAGGGCTTGATAATAAGCCACTGAAAAATATATTCGGCCATTTGTTTTCAACTTTTTATAATCACAATTTTTAGCAGTATTTTTTATGCAGCTTGAATTTTTTTTCATTTTGTTTGTAGTTTTTTAGGTTTTTGCAGCCTCAAGAGCCAAATAACCTCCTCAAGGGTTTGAATGTTTTCAAGATTTTAATATCACGAATTTTTGCAATTTTTAAAAATATTTGCAATTTCAAGTTTTTAATTTTTTTTCGTTTTCCGGCACCTGGGTCCTAGTGACCTCCTCCAAGGTTTGATAAGAAGCAGTTGCATAGTCTCTATAGAGAGTTAATGGAATGGTTATCAATATTTTAATGACTCCTGCATTGGCAGTTTTTGATGAAATTTAAATTTTCAAATTTTCAGAAAATTATAATGTTTCAAGTTCATGGATCTTTTTGAGCCAGTGAAACTATTTAAAACTTGAAATAGGGATGCTGGATAGTCTCCCGAGAAAAAATTAATGGTTTTGAAGATTAAATATCTTGAATTTTAGCAAGATTTTGTTAACATTTGCTATTGTTTTCAAAATTTTAGAATTTTTTTGTTCTTTTCTGAGTTAAACGATCATTACTGTCCAACGAAACTTCTAACTCTTCCAGATGGGTTACTTGACATAACTTCAGAGACATAAATTAGTTTCAGAATCGAATCAAGGAAAGCTAAAGCTAGCCTCATTAAACAGTGGCTAGCTACTGACAAAGCGAACCGCTCGCCGGTCGTTTTAGTGCAATTCGCCCGACGTTAGTCGGTTTTGTTGTTTTTTTTTACTTCGGCGAAAAAAAAATTGGCTGTACCTTAGTTCACAGCTTTTTCAACATTTTGCGTGAAATCTTTTTGACTTCTCTTGGCTAGTTTCACTTTCCTCTCATTTTGCTAAAAGTGTTCTTAGACAGCAGTTGCTCAGCAAAGGAATGCAAAATTAACAGAGTCAGATCAATAAACGAAATCAGAAGTAGAAACGGGATAAACCCATAAAGATCAATCTTAGATGCCCGTTACTCGAACTTTGTTCTTAGTTACCATCTGTAATGCTTAATGGTATTGATACTAGACCCCTTGTGGTTTCACTACGAAACAGGAGTATGTTCTGCTCCTAAATGACCTCAAAATAGTTCGCACATTAAAATTGTTTGTACAAAAATAATTGTTTCGCTGTTTTTCTGTTCTTTCAATCCCAATCTTGGTTATGGGACTCAACGGCGGCTATTTTCCGACAATTTGGTGGGTATGTTTAATAATGCAGTTAACTGATTTCAGAGTTGTTGCGAGTGACTGAAGAGAACAGGAAAAAACAGCAGGAGCTGAGAAAGAAGGGAGAATCTCCGGAACCCTCTTCAGATAGAGGCAAAGGAGTTAGAGGAGGAGGTGCCAGCAAAGACAAGGAAACAACACTAGCCAGCTCCAGGAAGCAGAACACCTCCTCAGCCAACAAGGCCACCGCTGGTCAGGATTTTTTCCCACACTGTAGATCTATTTCATAACATTCGTTAAGCTTTTTCAGAATTAGGTTTAACACCAATTGTCTGAGATATTCCTCTGGCATTCTTCGATTTTTCGATTGTGGTTCTAAGAATATATTACAAAGTGATGTCGGATTTATATTAGTGCAATCTTTTGAATCGTTGATGATGATGTTCATGCTACTTATTTCTCTACTTTTTCTGTCTCGATGTTTTGTACTTTGATCTTTGCACGACAGTTCAGAGAAGGCTTTTCGTCAATTTTTATGTTTCTAAGGGTTTTGCTCGTGATGTGACTTGATTCGCAATTCTCATTTGATTCGTATGCAATAATATTTACTAAAAATAATAAGTTCCAGATAGTACTTAATTTGATTGCTTTCACAAGGATTTTTGAAAACACCTTGACGATTAAAAAAAAGTTTGTATGGTCGCAATATGAATTCAGTAAGTTGTATGTGCAGCTGTTTCGACAAAGAAGCTATATTTTCCCGTTTCAATAGGCTAATCCGTTTTTAGGAGACAGTGTGGACAACTCGGATCTGTCCAGTGGTCGTCCAGACTCACCCGATTCTGTCAAGAGTGAGGTTTCTTCCTCTTCTAGTGTGAAAGGGACAGTTGTGGTCTCAGAAAGCAAACAGAAGACTCCTGCAACATCCACAGCTACCAAAACACCTCAGAGAGGTTAATTCTCTAATTTCAGAGACATGACCATAATCATTTTATAGTACAAATAGTTTGATGATTAATCCATAGTCATTCTGTTCATCAATTTATACATGCATTCATTCTGTTATCACATTCTGTTCATCAATTTTATACTTTATCAATTTGAAAACAAATAGTGATTTCCTAACTCCATAAATGTTTTGCACGAATTTTCAATCCCTTTTCCTGGCCCACTTTTTTGGTTTTGTGTTTTCGAAAACTGACCTTTTTGTGATACCTCGAGTATTGGGCGAGACAAAGGCATTGAGCAGATGCAAATTAAGTGGCCACTCTAATTGAACACTCTAACCACCGCTTTGCGCTTTGTCGCTGCTTCTACAATGAACGCACCGAATCATTTCTACTCATTGTTGCGCATTTAAACGTCTCAACAGAAAAATTACCTTGAATAACATTGCAAAGCTTTCACATCGCTCTATGCAGCTGAATTTTGAAAAAAAAGTCATCTAATCTCAAAAGGGTACTATTCAGTAGATGCGAAAGCAATGGTCATGTATGATGTGGATGCTCCTTTACCCCTATATCCTCGATGATCAGACTGTCACCTAGACGTGGTACGTAGATGACGGTAATGCTGCTAGTACCCTTGAATCTATAAAAGTTCTACTGGAATAGTTTTATGAAGGAAGTGCCCTGGGATCCGACAAAACCAGAAAACTAAGAGAAATCTAATAGAACTATTTTCGGGTGTAGATGTTGACGTAATCGAAGTGTATCGTAGTCGATCTTGTTCCGAAAACTTGCTGAACATACCAAGATGTCTCCTCAGAATGTTAACAGGCGTTTCATAAATTGACTGCAACACTAACTGACATAAATAGCGAGACCAAAACCATAATACGCTATCCTACTGCTGGATCATGCAGATAACATTACAAAAATAATCTGATCCGATCAATTGTAATTCACCAATAAACGATGCATTTTTCCCTTCGATGAGAGAGAGGATGGCCTTAATATGTTACTGCCTAAAAGCAGTGCAAAAAGTTTAAAGTCTATTCAGGTGTGTCAACCATTGTGAAGCTGGTGCCGAAGACGCACTTGTTATGCAAGGGCAAATTCTCGGAAAAAAAGAGAAGGTACATGCTCCGAGAATAAAGACCAAAGAAAAGATCTCATTGATTAATGAAGGCATTGTTTCTAGATCTTGCGCTAGGCAAATAGGAGCGAGCATCTTGCTGGATAAATTTGCTTCCGCTGAAAAGATGGAATTTCGATTTAAGCGAGGCCGAACTTAAGAGTTGCAATGTTGACAGTTACGGCTCGGGCCCAGTTCAATTACCAGTGCGTAAGGGGTTACATTCTATTTAGCTCTTTCCGTGCTCGTCCAAAAACCGGCTATGCTCTGAACAGGAACAATGAAATTGTGCCTGCTCAGAGCTTCCATCGCCAACATACACAATGACGTTTGTGATTTATTGTAGAGCACTGTCTACGTATCCATGATGCGCGATCAATGCGCGAGCTTCCCGTTGTTGATGCGTCTATTTGGAACGATAGAAGATGAAGGACAATTATCGTCTGAACTACTCTGATAAATTCTTTTGATATAACTCAAAAATCTTGAGTAAGATATAACTCAAAACTTCATTCCTAGTTGTTACCGAAACATGGATAAATGAAAAAACTGACATTTCCGAGTTTTATCTGTGCAAGAGTCATCATTTCGTTCACCAACCAAGATCATCATTAACTAATGTACAGAGAGGCGGAGGGGTAGGTATTTGGGCTCCCAAACAGTTTACAGTAAAAATGAGAAATGATTTGAACACAATCAATAGAAGTTTTTTTGAGTCAATGTGGATTGAAATTGGTAAGCCTTTAACACAAAAACTACTCATTAATGTAGCATACTGCCCCAATGTAAATCTTTCTGGATGAAATGACTGTAGAAATTTCAAATGTGTATTCATATACAGATAATCCATTTTTATTCGGAGATTACAATATAAACTTGATAGGCGCAAAAGGTAGACAGTCACTTGATATTTTCACAGCAAACAATGGGCTATGTTACGTAAATGAAACGGAGCCAACATAGACTAATGGTGAGAAATATTCGTTAACTGATCACTGTTTTATCTCGAAGAACCAAATTTTCGAAGCCAATGTCCTAGAGTCGACTCTTGGAGTTGATCACTTCACAATAGTATATCAGTCATCATTTAAGATAGATCACAGTGATAAAAAAGACAGTTTTTGATACGTAATACCAAGAAATATTCAAGGTCAAATTTCAATCGTGACATTGCGCTGCAAGATTGGTCGCCTATGTACCAGATTAATGAGCCTAACGAAATGTTTCCGAAATTTATCGACATTTTTGAAACTATACTGAGTTTTCATGCACCCTTGAAATTGGTAGAAAGTAGTACCAAAAAACAACAAAAGCAATGGTTGACAAAGGAATCACGTAGTCTCATCAATGAAAAAACACCGTCCCTTTAATGCGTGGAAGAAAAACCCAAAACCAGAGATTTATAATATTTACAAATCTTTACGCAATTCAGTGAATAGAAAACTGAAAAAAAGCTTCAGATGATTATACAAAGAATTTTTTCCAGCAGCTACCAACTTCAAGAGAACAATGAAAATTCATCAAAAACAGGATCAACTCCAACAGTCAAATAGAAAAAATGGACAAATTAAATGAAGGTAGTCATTTTATTTAGGATGACGGGAAGATTGCCAATATTCTTAATTGACGGGAAGATTGCCAATATTCTTAATAACTGTTTTGCGAGGCTCGGATTATACAAAAGCAAAGACGTTTCTCCAAATCATTCTTCCCTAACATTTGAGGGACCGGAGTTTAGCTTCCGACTAGTCACCGGAAAAGAATTGTATAATGTTATTGATAATGTACCTAAGCGTAAATCGTCCGGACCGGGCTATATACCAGCATGGGCGCTAAAAGATAGTAAACTGTCTATTGGAACTCGTTTACAATTTGTCGCCAATGAATTTATAAACAAAAACACGTTTCCTAATATTTTGAAAACAGCCCTTGTTACACCTGTTTATAAGAAAGGAGACCGACTAGAACCAGAAAACCCACATCAGTCACACCGACTACATATCGACCCATATCAGTCACACTAACTCTACCAAAAATTTTTGAGCGATAACTACTTGAACAACTAACTCACAACCTAACTCTTAATGGTCTGGTTAACAAGAATCAATTCGGATTTCAAAAGCCAAAGTCGTTTCTCGATACTATCATTTCATTAACTGAAAAAATAAACCAATGCGTTGACGAAAACGAAATTGTTGTCACACTTTTTTAGTCTTAGCAAAGGCTTTCAACTCAATATCTATAGATGTTTTTGTGAACAAAATAAAAAGGCATGGAATGGGAGAGAATGCAGGAATCTTATAAAACTCCTTCCTTTGTGATAGAAAACAGTGTGTAAAAAATGGGATAGCAAAATCAGATTGGGTTGTCATAAATCACGGTGCTCCTTAGAGAACTGTCTTAGGGCCGTAAATTTTTATACTTTGTCAACGACTTCAGTGAGCTGTGTCAACAAATTGTGATGTATTACAGTTTGCCGATGATACAGCAATTCTATGTCATGCAAAGAATGAAGCAAGTTTGCAGCTAATAGCTGAAGATACATTAAACAGGACAGATCAATATATGAAAAACAGGTTAACCCTGAATGAGGAAAAAACAGAGTTAATCGTTTTCAGGATTGAAAAACTGCAGATCATTGAAACTGTCGATTTCAAGGGACACCGGTTGGAAGCCTCTGAAAAATGTAGATATTTAGGTGTAATAATTGATAGGGAACTGACATACCAAAATCAATAAAATAAGGTTATCAGTAAAGTGGCTTCAGCAATCAGATCATTATAATTGGTTCGTTATTAGGTACAGTTAAAAACAAGAATAAATCTTTTTAGATCTCCAGTTTGATCTCATTTAGATTTAGTGCGATTTTTTTCTCAAAATTTACCATCTTGCTCTATTGACAGAATTAACAAACAGATAAACTGGGGCATAAAAGTTTGTTTTATGAAAACCAAATACGAGACTGCCAGAGATCTACTTCTGGAGATTAAAATTCTTCCAGCAGAGCTCCAAATAACACGGGTGTCATTAAATAGGTTTTTCAATATTCTCCAACAAACAAGAAATCGCTCTAATAAACATTTCAGATTTTTGGAAAACGTGCCAATTATTGCAAACAAACGAACCCATAACCTTTTCTTAGAACAAAAATGTAAGTCAAATTGGACTACTGATTCAATTGTTCGTAACTTTATTCGAAAATGGAACACACTTCCAATTACAATTAGAAATGAAACGTCGAAGACCAAATTTTAATAAAAAGTTACAGCGGAAATGCTTAAACGACACGAAATAGACAGAAGGGTTGCAGGATTCAAACATATTTTTTAATAAACTATTTTAAAAAAACCGAACCTTAATTTGTTATGAATTAGAATATAATAATGTTTGATTAATAAATTTATAACATGTAACATTAGCCAATTAGTTATTTTAATTTACAAGTTTCAGATTTTTAAAAATAATAATAATGCTTTAAAAACCACGTGTATATCTTGTTCCTCTTAATTTATGTCGCCTTTACTTTGCACGCAATGCCCTTGATATTAACAATTGTCAGAGTTTATACATGTGTGAAGGAGTTTCCCTGCTGCTCCCAAGTGTACCGAATACCCATTTTTTAAGGGGTTGGGCTCTTATTATTGAGTTGTTTTAGAAAATAGACTGCCCCTTATTGGGCGGCATGTCTTGAAGTCATAACTGCCCCCCTGCTGGGCGGCCAGAAATTTCCGAACGAGCTGCAGTTTGCACACTCAATCACCTCTGAAGATTCTCATTATGACTGTGCCGCACACTTATAATTGATTAATATTTGGTATCCACATTTACCCGACTTAATAACCGTCCAGTAGTCCTCTCAATGACGAAAAACGCAAAGAGTTTGAAATATGAAGGCTAAAAATTATCAACTCAAATTTTGTCTGCGTTAATTCTTCAATTCATCAACCTTAATTTAATTTAACCTATTATTTTTGAGCCCTCGCTTATTTTGGTCATCGGTTACTGTTTGGTTTTTCAGGCTTCTACTGTTCCACCTCTAATCAGGCTATGTAAACCATTGTTAGTACAGCAATATACAAGTTTTATCATAAATGTTTTGAAAAAATTTTTTGCTCTCTAAACACTTTTCTTGACCACTTCTCTTGCAACGGCTTAACCAATTTTCTTACAAGGCGCTATTTATGACCATTCTGTAACAGAGAAAACAAGTCTGTAAAAACAAGTCTTTGAATTAATCAGTTAATTTGGATTATTCTTGACGTTAATCAGTCTAAAACACAATGCTAAAACCATGTGTTATAGTGCAAGATTGTGGTTATCATTTCAGGCACGAGAGAGAAAGAGTCCTCAACCAATCAAGTATCAGAGGAAAGATCTTCCAAAAAGCGATTGAGAAGGGACGACACAACTACCCAAACAAACACCACCACCTCCAACAGCCCAGAAGCCAAGAAAGCAAACTTAAAGCAAGAAGCTGATCACACAACAACTAATGAGAAAACTCCAGCTAATAGTAAATCGAACGATGCAAACTCCAATAATTCGCAATCACCTGAAGTCAAAGCAACGTCGGTTCAAATGCCTGATTCTTTGAAAGTAGTTCTGGTCGATGATTACGATTCAGTCGTGAGGCAGAAGATGCTGGTTGATGTGACTAGTCCCAAATCAATCACAGTAGTTAATATTATTAATGACTTTGTCCTACAAAGTACAGACGAATCTGCGCACCACGTAGCCTATGGCGTGAAAGATCTTTTTGATGTTGTTTTGGGTTCAAACTTGCTCTACAAGTTCGAACGACCACAGTATGACGAAATTATAAATTTAGTTAAAGACAAGAAAATGTCCGAAATTTACGGCGCCGAACATTTTCTGAGATTTTTTCTAAAAATTAACGAGTTTATGAAGGAAGCAAAACTTGGTAAGAATTATCTGTCGACAATTGTGCCTTATCTAAATTCAATGCTGTCTTATATCAAGAGCAATGCTGATAAATATTTTGATGCAAAGTCAAGATACGTTCCATCAACTGCGGATTACCTGAGAAAGAGTATTACTGACTATGATCAGTAGACGTCTCATATTTTGGATCAGAACTGTGCAATATTACTAGACTGTCAAAACTTCTACATAATATTGACCTTCTGGACCTTCTATAAACTGCTTGAAGCTTCTGGTTTTCTATTTTAGGCCCCAAGTATGTACTTGAATTTTGATTTTTTGTAAATTGTGTAATTGAATTTCACTAATAGATCTTTTGACTTGTAAGATTAATGTTTTCATCTCTGTTCACCAGGACCAAGTCAGGAAATAGCAAATTTTGTGGATTATCCCTTCAATTTGAAGAGCATAAGAAGGATAGTAAGGTACACCATATTGATAGACTTAACGTACATGGTTTCATTTTGAGCACAACTTGAGAAAATTCCGACTAGAATGTTTTTGATGAGGCTCGGAAATGTGCGTTGTCACGTAATATTGTGAACTACTCTCGTCCGCAATCATGAAATAAAACAATAAGTATATCAAATTCTATTCTAAAAAATCTGTATAAAGATAAGTTCGCAAAATCAGATATTGACTACGAAAATACTTTCAGTTTTCTCACGGCTTATAGCCATCCACAATCTGTACATATATTAGCAGCGACGTGAAATGTTTGCCGAATTTATAAAAAGTAAAGATTAGTTAGTTTCCAAAATTTTGTAAATGTATTTTCTGAAAACTAGACATTACGCTATGGTAGCAAAAACATATGTACACAAAAAGACTATATATACATTATGCTACCCCAAAAAAACCGTACAGCATGGTTTCTGCTTTTTAAAAACGTCAATCAACAGCAGGTACACAGTATGCATAGAAACGTTAACTGGAAGCAGTTTCGAGGCAAATATGCATTTTCACATAGCTTTTCCCGAGCTAAAATCAGCTGCCGATTCTGTTATGTTCATGATGGGAGGCTACACGTTATTCAACCACTGCACTGTGGGTTATAATGGGCAGGGCTCCAAAATTGAAAAAAAAATCCGAAAAAAAAGATAAGAGAAGGTTGTAAAAGATGTAAAAACCTCTTATACTGCATCTGAGTGGTTCAAAACCTTCTCGGCAGCTGAAGTATAATTTCCAGAAATTATGGAGTTCTCAAGAAATGCTGCATAATTTTTTTGAAAAGCATTGTTATAATATTAAAAGCCCCAAACCTTTTAGTTGAATGTTTTTATTGATGTTTTCGAATGAACAAGAAGTGATTACCTATATTTGGAGCGCAAAACAATGAAATTGACAGATAACTTGACTGGCATCCTAACTAGCATTATCTGTCCATTTCATTGTTTTGGGCTCCAAATATAGGTAATCACTTCTTGTTTATTCGAAAACATCAATAAAAACATTCAACTAAAATGTTTGGGGCTTTTAATATTATAACAATGCTTTTCAAAAAAAATTATGCAGCATTTCTTGAGAACTCCATAATTTCTGGAAATTACACTTTAGCTGGCTGGAAGGTTTTTGAGGAACTCTGATGCAGTCCATGAGGTTTTTCAATCTTTTAAAACCTTCCCTTATCTTTATTCCGGATTATTTGAAATTTTGGAGCCCTGCCCATTATAACCCCAGCGTAGTGGTCGAATAACGTGTAGCCTGCCATCATGAACATACCATAATGGACGGTTGATTTCAGGGGAAATCGACATTTGGTATGTTTCTGTAGTCTTCCAGTTAAGTCGTTATTATTAACTCATTTCAAACGAAGTTCATGCGACTTAAGTCGGTAATGTGTCAGAGTTAACTTGACTGGCACCCTAATTAGCATTAACTCTTAATTATAACCGACTAACGTCGCTTGAACTTCGTTTAAAATGAATTAATAACAACGACTCAACCGGAAGACTACAGAAACATTCGAAATGTTGAAAAACATGAAAGCCTTAGATTGCAATGAAAGCTAGTAGAGCTTTTGGGAATCCACATTTTTTACCATACAGATTGGCTCCCAAAATGAAAGGCTCAGAATAGCACTGATCTATAGATTTTAAATTAGCCAAACCTCTAAACTAATTAGAAAATTCCAAAATCCGAAAAAAGCATTAGAGTGCACCCGACATTTTGTGTAAATTTGAGTTATGGAATTCCGTACCCATGGTCGAATCGTCAAAAGACACAGAACTACAAGAATTGATTCATTTTTAGTGCAATTATGATTTATTGCCCATTCTGTTAATGAATTCAGCTTTGACTTGAATCTTTAGTGATGTAGAGCGCCGCCAAACAGTCACTTTAGACCTGTAATTTGTGTTAATATAATGAGAGAGATTTAGATCAAGCAAATTTCAAACTCAGAATAATGAAAAACGATTTAGGAGGTTACCTTGTGAGACAAATAGGTGTTGCCAAAAATGACGGAAAGTGAGCAACAGAAAGTGGACGTGTTGCAACAAGACCCATATTCAATCACATATACTCAAACATTCTCATAGAATTACCATTGTCAAGGAAGCAAAAATTACCTCTATGTTGATCTCCTGGTGTATAGGAACTTTTAATAAAATTTTTGTATAAGCGTTTTTATTTTTTGGTGAGCGTGTTTTTTAGGTTTTACGTTTTTCCATGCTTACAGGTGTGGTTCTGTAGGTGCGTGTTTGTGTGTTTGATGAGCCGGTTTCTGTATTTGCATATTTGCAGGTATTGATGTGTAGTAAAGTATGTTTGCATGTGTGGAAAACACATAAGCTGTAAAATGGCCATTCTCAAAGAAAGCATTTTTTGTTAAATGGAAGAAAAAAGAAAAATCTGTCCGCCGCTGCAAACAACATCATCAATATAAATATGAATACGAATACTACAATTAGGGGTAGACAAATGGGGCCGTAGAGACCCACCTAGTATCTGCACCGTGTTAAATGATAATTTTTTAGCTTCGTTCTGAAATAAAAAGAGAGCAAAAATTTTTTAAAAAAGCTCCCCTTTTTTCCAATACAATGTGACAAATGAATGTCAAATTATTTCGTTTAGAGGTCTGGTAATCTTGGTTTGGTTTCTTTCAGTTCCACCAGGGGAGACGAAAGAATTTTTTCTCTTTAGTAACTTTTTTACTAAGTTCCTATAGTTTATCAGAAAATCAGATAAACGGACATTTCTCCTAGACTAGAAGAACTAGAGTGGTCAAAAATTCTGGCTAGAATCAGGGCTTAGAATGGGGTTACATTAGCACTGAATCAAGGATCAGGAAAAATGAAAATCGACAGATCAAATATATATGTTTTACCGATTTCTCATTTTGTATCAAAAAGGCGTCCTTAAAATTGTGAAAAAAAACTTTTTTATTTTCAAGATACTTTGCTCTCTTAGACTGGTGGAAAACAATCAGTTCGACTATTTATTATTAACTGCGAATCTGTTGATGTGTCTGTAGTTATCTTTAGAATTGCTGTTGAGATGCTCTTGTTCCATTTATTTAACTTATCTGTAATTGTTTCTACTAAATTGTCCTTACACATTAATAATCCTACTGCTTTATGATTTTCTTTACCTTTACTCAAACAAATTTTTGTTCCGACCCCACTTGTGGGGGGAGGGGGGAGGAACTATATACTCAAATGGGTTTTTTTGTTCAGTCAATTTTGGCCGATCGATATATTCATCGCAGTGAAATGTGAGTGGTCTCACTGAAAAGCTGGTCCAGCGTAGAATTCAAAATTAAAAAGATTTTTTTGATTTTAATTTTTTTTGAGGAGTTGTCGAGGATTGAAGTTTTGTGTGAACACGGGATATTTGTTCACTTTTAATGTGATTTTTCTTCAAATTAAGATATTTTCTACAAAAAATAGTATTTCAATTTTAAATTTCTTGCCAAAAATGAATCAATTTTGTGTTCCTAATAGACTAAGGGCGTTAAAAAAGACTAGTTCTGGTCTCAGGGAGGTTCAATATCAAAAAATTCGAATTCTATTTGAAAGCTGATGATTTTTAAGACTTTTAAAATTTCTTGGTTTAAAAAATGTTGATTATTTTTTGAATTTCGCCTCATTGATCGTTGTCTTTGTTGACTTACTACATATTCTCCTTAAGAAAACTTTCATTCAACAGTTAGCAGAAAGTAAATTCGAGTAGTTAAGGTTTTATCAGACTGCATTTTGACGTTGTTGCTATGTGCTTTTAAGTTTAGATTTTCAGTTTTTGTCGTGAAATTATGTTTTTGCTATTTTAATGTTTGTTTTTTTTGTGTCGTAGTCTGTTTAATGTCAGATGTCATTGGCGCTGTAATGAGGCATGACATTATGTAACTCAATTAGTAGATAGGTTGTGTAACGATTGTTTTAAAATCAAACATCTATTTCTGTTATCTCTTCACTTGGTTGACAATTATGTCAAAAATGTAGACGAGCTCGAGTCGGAACATCATGTGCGAACGCACATTAACGAGCCGCCTTGTTAAACAAAAACTCAATTCAGGATATTTAAAACAGAGCAAATTTTGATAACCAAATTAGAAAATTCACAAACGTTCGATTGTCAATGTTTAAATTGGGCAGTTCAGCTAATCGAAATGGTTCCCATAGCAAATCCCTTCGATGCTTTGAACAAGACCTTGTCATGTGCCAAGTCATCTTTGCATGTAGCCTGCACATATACATAAATGTCAGCCCATTTGCAAATCTTTTTGCCCAGAATGTATGAGTCAGCTACTGGGTTCCACTCAACTAGGGTGAGGATGCGTCTGTTCCCCCCAATCTGTTGAGTGAAGATGAGGTCATAGATTGCGAATATGGGACCCTCTTCTGCCGTAATATTTTCTTGGAAATGCTAAAAACAGCAGGGCGATGTGTGATTCAATGTTTCAATGCAAACTTTTTGATGGTGGTTTGTTCTACTATGAGCACAGACGCTAACGCAGTGGAAGCAGAACAATATATTCAAACCAGTGACTCTTGCTAGAGAACTGATAAATTTGATATAATATAACAGCTTTTTAATATTTAGCTCTGTCTTATCTCAGGTGGAGTTCCAAAGACAAAATGACCTGTGATCAAACTCACCTCTATAGACAACTGTCTAGACGTTTGTGCGCTCGAAAGTGCCTCTGCTATGACTTGAGATCTCAACCTGGGAGAACTGTTGTTCCTCTATATTGCATACTAATATTGCTTCTCAAGAGTTTATCTCAATACTAAATTCACTTCGAAAAAGATTATAAAGCAGACCGACCCTATTTGTGCTATAGCTTGTAGACTTTAAACTTTTCAAAAGTTGATTTGATTTCATTTAAAAATTTGGGTCCCACGAAATTATGCCCCCCTTAATAGTTGAGACTGACTTTGAAGACAATTTCATACTGTATCAATATTTGTTGAGCAAAGACGGCTTGAGCGACCGAAAAAACTCTATATTGATTTTGGGCATTGAATTTTAAATTCCACCATCCAAATTGTAAATTCCTTAATAGAAAAAATACGAGCATGCCTCTAAGAGATCACAAAAATATTGGAACACTAGCGCTGCAATTTTCAGGGAACAGTTACCAAAAGAACCGTGCCGCTTATCAATTTACCATTATTAACAACCAATAACTCAAATGCGAATAAATGAAATTTTATTTTGTGACCGTATGAAGATGTACAGTAATGGCCATCAACACGGCATGCAAACAAGTGATGCAAAAAAACTGAAACATCCACAATAAGTGAAAAGCTGTCGAATTCTCCGCGCATCCGTCTTGAACAATTTTGAATCGAGTTATTTCTGCTCATTATTAATATTGTTCTTCAATAACTCACAGGTTCAATCCCAAATTTTCAATAATAAGAAGCCAGCTACGTATCTTGACAAAATGACAATTCGGTGACATTGACTTGATCTGCAGGTTCTTTCACTGAAAATGTTATGAGCTTTTCTTAATTCCGCATTCCACAGTGCAAGTTCACCATCTTTCAAAGGGCGTGTACGCGCAATTATTTTGTTCTGGTTTTAGCATGTGCTGTTTAAAAAAAGATATTTTTGTAGGATTTAATCCTCAATTGCCGAATTTGGCTTGTGTCTGGCATCTCAACCTGAGATGCACTCAAGTAAGAAGAAACCTTAAGAAACTGAAGATTTGCTTCAACCACGTTTAGCAGTAATAGAAGTAAAAACTCAAATCCAATTTGAGAAAGGACATACAATACTTGGTGAAAGAACGACGACACAAATAGAAATGATCTATGAACAGCAACATTTACAGGTAGATTTAATGTAAAAACTGCAAATTTATGTTATATCGAAAAAAAGTTCTCCAAAAAATAACTGTCAATAGCATCTTTGAATTTTTTGATGAAATTAAGTAATTAGGTACTCTGAAATTAAGCTTTCTTTTTAATAATTAGGATGTACTTCATGAGCTTTTACATAAATTATGTTTGTCTAATTTAATTTCCTAGATTCATTTAATTACACAATGGGTTCCAATTGAGCAACACGCGTTGTTTCAGCACTGATTACTTTATCTAAGTCCACATCTATCAGGCTGTTCACGAGTTTGAAGAGCAGCAAAAGATGGTTTTGATTTCATTGATAATCTATAGACAAAATAGCAAGAATCTATAGAGCATCGACATATGATTTTGTTCTACTGTGATTCCACCAAACGGCGCGTTATTCAAACTTTTTAAGTTTTGGAATAGCAATAGCAGAAGGGTACCAAAACAAAGACGCATATTAGAGTACCAATTAAGACCTCAAAAAACATAGGAGCCTTTTCAGTCGGAATCAAACGCTAACGTGTACATTTTTTATGAGGAAGCTTAGTACACCTGTCGATTTTCACAGTTTTAAACTTAAATGAAGATTGGAGCGAATCTCAATGCTGGGCGATAATTTTCTTCTTTACGAAGGGAAACATTTTTAGGCGACAGAAGTGAAAAATTCCACATATATTGCCGAAAATTTAGTTTTACCACTTTAGAAGACATCAGAATAATACGGAGAACAATTGGAACAATGTATGAATCCGTAGAGCAGCCACCGTAGCTCATTGTTCCGACACCTCTTGAGGGGGGAGGAACTATATAATCAAATGGTTTTTTTGTTCAGACAATTTTGGCCGAACGATATATTCATTGTACAGAGTTGAGACTGGTATCATTAGAAAGCTCATCCAACTTAGAATATGGAATTGAAATGATTTTTTATTTCCGTTTTTTACAAGGAGTTATCGAGGTTTAAATTTCTGAGAAAATTAGAGTGAAATCCGTTATTTTTATATTTTCCGGAATTTTTGACTAAAATTTTGTCAATTTTGCTAAAATTTGATAAAATTTTTTAAGAAAGTGTTGATTTTATTTTAAAGACAAAAAATATTGTCGGCTATTTTTATTTTTTTTTGTCAAAAATTTTTGCCAAATGTTTTAGAAGTTTTTCATCAAAAACAGCACGAAATAAGTTTCTTTAGTCCACTTTGATTGAAATTGGAGGAAGTACAAACCCAAACACCACTAACACAATCTGTGTAGACTCAAAAGGGGCTATTTCTACTTCAACTTCCTTTGAGATTACTCTGTAATTAAAACTTTACGTTGTAATTAAAACTTTACGCCGTTTTTTCTAACTTTACTCGTTGATTATCAAAAACGCAGCAGTTACTTTTGATTTTTAACAAACAAATTATCTATATCTATAACATTCGAAAAAATAACTGTTCGTAATGGACAAACAGCATTTGCAGGGATAGTTTTGGACCAATCTTCTTGGACTGTTACATTCCAAAAATACTTCAGATTGTAATCAGTCGGTCTATTTTTAAAGTAGTCGATCTTTTTAATAAAAATTAAACAACAGAACATTTCAAATTAAAGCTTAGTAGTGATGGGTCTAATTGGCTTTCTAAGCAGCTGGAAATTAATGCACCTAGTTTTTTACTTGAAAGCTTATGATCGTTTTGACTTCTAAAAATATTTGAATTTCAAATAAATAAGGGCTGATTGAACTTTTGAATTTTTTACTAATTAAAAGTTCAATCTCTATTGCGGTTTTACGCCTTAAGTTATGGTTTTCTGTGTGTGATACTACTAGATTTCACAATTTCATTTTTATGTATTTGCCCTTTTCTAACTTTTTGTAGTTTTTTCACATAATCATGTTATTGACAGTTCATATAAATTGATAATTTTAAGATCCTTAACGAAATAGATAATGGTTTTAACGGTTTCGACACCACTTTCTCAAAAATATTAATTGAATTTTTTAATTTTGTCTTTAACTGTCGTTTTTATTTTGTGATTTTAGTCGGATAAAAGTTTCTGTAGAATGACCCGGTTTTATTGGTCTTTCATCTTCAAACAGATGAGACCATTTTCTGATTAAGTCGACAGCTGATGGCTTTCATCACTTTGAAAACTATTGTTTTCCGATTAAAAAAAACACTATTTAACTGCGCAATTTTTTTCCCTTTATTTATTGTCGGTTTGTTAACTAGTATCGTTAATTACAGGCCAAATATGAAATTATTGTTGTCAAAGGAAGGTGTCAAAAAGGAGTGGAGTCACAAAATCTAATGTTTTTTCGAGAAATTGTTATGACTTTACTTGCTTCGACACGAGTTTTTCATTTAAAAAAGCAAACTAATTCCTGATTTTTGTCATATTTGACGTTCTTTTCGTTTCGTACACGTAAGACATTTTCTGGTTAATTGTAGTTCTCAGGAGCTTCCTTTGGAAGAAAAAACAAACATATTTAATTACTTCATTTTGTAATTCATGGCTTTCCTGACTTTGAAAAAATTTTTTATTTGAAAAAAATAAATATTACCTAGTTTTGCCTTCTTTTCTATTTTTATCTACTTGTTACCTAGTCTCATTAATGATAAGTTACCTACTATCTTCAAATAATACATTATTTGTGTTCAAGGAATGTGCAATCGGACATATTTTGAGGGCCAAAGGATGGCTTTACGGCTTCGGAAGCGTTTTGTGCCAAGTTTTAATTGATTTTTGTTGTCTATTTGTTGTTCTTTTTCTAACCACATAAAGAATTGAATTCCGACAGGTCTTAGTGCCCTTCTATATAAACATTGATAATCGTAAATCTTTGGGATATTTTAATTGATTTCTAATGGTTTTCATTACTTTCAAATTAATTGTTTTTTTAAGAATAAGAGAAATTTCAATTTTACAGTTTTTATTCTTTATTGTCTAATTGTTACCAACCCTTTTTTATGAACTAGTCCCATATATTTTCTAGCGAATTACAAGTTATTTTGTTTAGGTCAGTTTTATCTGACGCTATTTTGACTTTGTTATCAATTTTTTGTTTTTTAAAACGGACGTAAAGTTTTTGATGTAACTTATGTTTGTTGTTGTTGTTGTTTATTGCTTTTGCTGTTCGACTTGACTTACTTTCTTAATATTTGCATATCTCATCAATCTAATGCATCGTTCTTTACTCCACTGAGTTATTTAACTTGGAGGCTATCTTTCCGTTCATACGCCAATTTTTTTTTGAATAATACTTGAGTTTTTGGGTTTTTCTATCTGTTTCTAATTTGGTAGACAATTATACCAAATTTGTGGATGAGCAGAGTCGGAACCTTATGTGCGTTCGCACATTACCGAGCCTCCTTGTTGAGAACAATTTTGATATGCTGCAGTTTTTGCTCGCCGCAAGACGAAGTCGAAGCAGTTAAGGGTCTGAAACAGGTAGATAAACAGAAAGATTCAAGTTGTACGAGCAACAAAAACAAGCGCATTGATGTTTTCGGAGTTTTGGTTTCACTTCCAAACCGATAGCTCGACTCAGAAGATGCAACCATGTACAAAAAGAAGTACGTTCATTATCAGAGAAATTACTTAGAAAGTTGTAATTTTGTGTAAGTTTTTATTAAAAGAGAGATGAGTGAAAGATGAACGCGATTATGTAAAGCTAGTAGACGCTGTTTCTATGTTCAGAGAAAATTGGAAGAACGCAATTTTGCGGTCTGCGATACTAACACATCAAAAAAGTTATTCTAATTTTGATACGTTGAAGTTTGATTTGTGATATTTCCTCTGTTATGAGTGGAATAGTTGATAAATGTCGCAATGACCAAATAGTCGCAAGTCGCAGATGGGATTCAATTTATTGTCAGATATTTGAGGGCATGTAACACAACTCCAGTCAATGCCAGACATATTGAAGTCTCATAAAAACATTGTTGTAGGAAACCTTATGATGTTTTGAACTTCGTCAAATATTCCAACTAGGATCTTATCGGTTTGTGCCCTCCCCCAGTACGTTATTCGCCCCCATTTACAGAGCGCGTGCCATTACATAGTGAATTATGTAAAAATATGGCACGTGCGTAGGGTGTTCAAATAATATGCGCCCACTAAGGTGGGGGAGCACAAACGGAAAAGATCCTCCAACTATGTCATAGTAATAATTGGTATAACTCCCAATGTGGACCTGTTTATTTTTCTATACCTCCCAAGAAGTGTTTTCATAGTTCTCCTTGATGTCGTAGTTGTTCAACTCATTGAAAGTCATGCAATGTAGAGAGTGAGGTCTAATCAACACATACCCATTGGCCCTGCCTGAGAACTTGAGAGCCTGTTTAGGTCAGTTTTATCTGACGCTATTTTGATTTTGTTATTAATTTAGTGTTTTTTAAAACGGACGTAAAGTTTTTGATGTAACTTATGTTTGTTGTTGTTGTTGTTGATTGCTTTTGCTGTTCGACTTGACTTACTTTCTTAATATTTGCATATCTCATCAATCTAATGCATTGTTCTTTACTCCACTGAGTTATTTAACTTGGAGGCTATCTTTCCGTTCATACGCCAATTTTTTTTGATTAAAACTTGAGTTTTTGGGTTTTTCTATCTGTTCCTAATTTGGTAGACAATTATGCCAAATTTGTGGATGAGCGGAGTCGGAACCTTATGTGCGTTCGCACATTACCGAGCCTCCTTGTTGAGAACAATTTTGATATGCTGCAGTTTTTGCTCGCCGCAAGACGATGTCGAAGCAGTTAAGGGTCTGAAACAGGTAGATAAACAGAAAGATTCAAGTTGTACGAGCAACAAAAACAAGCGCATTGATGTTTTCGGAGTTTTGGTTTCACTTCCAAACCGATAGCTCGACTCACAAGATGCCACCATGTACAAAAAGAAGTACGTTCATTATCAGAGAAATTACTTAGAAAGTTGTAATTTTGTGTAAGTTTTTATTAAAAGAGAGATGAGTGAAAGATGAACGCGATTATGTAAAGCTAGTAGACGCTGTTTCTATGTTCAGAGAAAATTGGAAGAACGCAACTTTGCGGTCTGCGATACTAACACATCAAAAAAGTTATTCTAATTTTGATGCGTTGAAGTTTGATTTGTGATATTTCCTCTGTTATGAGTGGAATAGTTGATAAATGTCGCAATGAACAAATAGTCGCAGATGGGATTCAATTTATTGTCAGATATTTGAGGGCATGTAAAACAACTCCAGTCAATGCCAGACATATTGAAGTCTCATAAAGACATTGTTGTAGGAAACCTTATGATGTTTTGAACTTCGTCAAATATTCCAACTAGGATCTTATCGGTTTGTGCCCTCCCCCAGTACGTTATTCGCCCCCATTTACAGAGCGCGTGCCATTACATAGTGAATTATGTAAAAATATGGCACGTGCGTAGGGTGTTCAAATGATATGCGCCCACTATATGCGCCCACTAAGGGGGGGGGGGGGGGCACAAACGGAAAAGATCCTCCAACTATGTCATAGTAATAATTGGTATAACTCCCAATGTGGACCTGTTTATTTTTCTATACCTCCCAAGAAGTGTTTGCATAGTTCTCCTTGATGTCGTAGTTGTTCAACTCATTGAAAGTCATGCAATGTAGAGAGTGTGGTCTAATCAACACATACCCATTGGCCCTGCCTGAGAACTTGAGAGCCTGGGCTGCACTCAACACGTACTCGTGGAAGTCACGCGAACCTAAACACACCACCATATATAATTGATGCAAGAGCATAGAATATAAATTGGCAGAAAAACTGAATACTTTTTCCGGATCTTTTGCCCGCAAAGCTTTGTGAAATTCAATTTTTCGCCCCATGCGCATTTTATAATGTTTTACATAGTAAGGGCTATATAGCAACATACAGCATTCAAGTGAGACTCATAAAAAACACTGCGGGCGAAACAGAAAAGATCCTTTTTTACCCATCATTACGAGCAGGCGCCACTACCAAATAAAGTGGACTATTTTGACCAGTTCACCTCTGTAATTTCACAAGACACACCTAAATACAAATAAAACGAGTCTTACAGCGTAGAATATGGCGACAAAGGAACAATTATACCCAGGTTGAGGTCCAGACCCAAATTTTCTTCTGATCAAACTTTCCAAACCAAAATTGTCTCTGATCAGACTTTCCAGACCGAAATAAGCTCTGATCAGACTTTCCAGACTGATTGGGTCTCTGATCAGACTTTCCAGACTGATTGGGTCTCTGATCAGACTTTCCAGACTGATTGGGTCTCTGATCAGACTTTCCAGACCGAAGGAGTTCTGATCAGACCATCTCCAGACCATGGTCTAGACTCAAATTCAGACCATTGTCCAGGACCTTAATGAGACTATGATCAGACCCAATTTCAGACGCAAGTAGCCTCTGATCAGACTCAGTCGAGACCAACTCTTCAATTTACCACTGATCAGAAACTGTCAACAATTGGTAGTTTTACAATATTTTTGTCTCCAAATTTTACGAAGCAGATAATATTAAATAAAGGTGGGTGTTAGAGTTAGGGAGATTGCTCGAAATGAGTAAACAAAAATTCTGAGAAGTATTTTCTTTACACCAACAAAAAATGTGGTCATTACCATGTGTGAACCAACCGATGCATGTTTTGCTCTGAAAATGGCTTGTATAGACTAACATGAGGAGCGACTATCAAGCACTAATTAGAATAACTATTATTAAGTCTGATTCAAGCCATGGTCGCAGATGAGATCTAACAAATTGAACTCTCACTCTCAATCTAACTATTAAACATCCACTAATTAGAACTATTATTATAAGGTATAAAATGATCAATCATGCAGCGTTATATCCTACAGAGAGAAAAGAAAACAGTTCCTATTACCAATTCCCGGAGTTATTACCCAGTTTATTTCAGTACTGAACCAGTATAAATCCCAGACTGTTCAAGTCGGTTAAATATTTATGTCAAAATTAAGACCGGCCGGATCTATTCTGTCCCCCCCCCCCGCTTAGTGAGCATAAATTTTTTATGACCCCCAGGCGCACGTGCTATTTTCCTACATAGTAACGTGCTATATAACAACATATAATTTGTAACTGGGGATCGTAAAAAACACTGGGGGCCGAAACAGAATAGATCCGACCGGCCAAGCAAATTTTTTACTCTGACTATCAAACACTAATTAGAACTATAAAGGTATAAAATGATCAATCATGCAGGGTTCAAACCTACAGAGGGAAAAGAAAACAGTTCTATTTACAAATACCTGAGTCATCACCCAGTTTACTTTTGTACTGAAGCAGTATAAATTCCAGACTTCTCCAGATGACAAAAGTAAAACTGTTTAGAGAAAATTTTCACAATAACTATTAAACACTCATTAAGAATTTTATTATAATGGTTTAAAATGATATGATCAATCATGCCGGGCTATAACCTACAGAGAGTAACGAAACTAACAGTATAAATGCCAGACCGTTGAATTATGTTCCCTGTTCAATTCAAAATTAAGACTGGTCTGGCAAAATTTCTACTCTGATTTTGTTATAATCGAATAAAAACGGTCGGGTTATAAAAACGGGAACATAACTGACTAACGTCGCCCAGGTCGAGGTGGCCAGGCCGAAGTGACCCCTGATCAGACGAGTTTCGAGCGCACACATGTTCCAGGTGCGCTCGAATTACATGGTCTGGAAAAAGCTTCGAGCGCACTTTCGTCTGGACAATTGTCTGGATCTTGTCTGATCAGGGGTCACTTCGGTCTGGAACGGTCTGATCAGAGGTCCAAATGCCCTCAAGCAACCGGCAAGCAGTTTGCTTTGTCTGTAGCTAGCTGCTTGGCTCAGGGAGGCTAGCTTAAGCTTAATTGAGGGGGTGGGGTGAGCATGGTGGGGGGTGAGAGCTGGTGGGGGGGGGGGAGGTGATTGGGGTTACAGTGGGAATTAGGTGAAATGCAGGGGAGGGGGGGGGGGAGCTTAAAGTGGTAGGGTCAAACTCTAACAATCAACCTTCAAATCATGAATTTATGTTTCTTAAACTGCTTCGATTAATCACATACTTAGAGACTAATGAGCCATAAGGCTCCAAGAGAACTACTTTAATGACCACCGGGCTATACATGTTTATCTTTTATTTTAAGGACGAAAAGTTATAAAGGTCAGATGAAAAATCGGTCAAGCAACAAATCGCATAAAAACGACCGTGACCACAGCACTTATATAAATGGGCTATATTTTGTCCCCCCCCCCCAAGTTTATTGGGCATATATATATATATATATATATATATATATATATATATATATATATATATATTTACGCCCCAAGGTGGACGTGCTATTTATTACATAGTAAATATTTATTACATGGTATACTAGCGCCTGCTAGATTACAAAACACAATTTGTAATGGAGGGCATAAAACATGAGGGGGGGGGGGACGGAAAAGGCCCATTGAAGCTCAAAAGTGACATCTTAGTCACGTGAATGTTTTGTCCATTTTAACCTGATCGATCATTGTAGAGCATTGCCATCTTTGGTTACGAGATTGGTTGTTGTAAAATTCCTTCTCAAATTGGAAATCTTGGTATGTCTCTGGAATTGTCCTTGGGAACTTGGTGCGGAAACCTAACAACATGGGCATTTATTAATCATCGTGCATTTATATGCGATCGATTGAAAAAGGTGCAATTTTGGGTCTTTCCTATTATAGCCCAACCTATAGCTCCTACCATATAACCCATTGCTCCCAATCATGGTGGTTATACCATAATGGGGGGCTATGATTTTGTGGGGGCGCCATAATGGGAAAGACCCCGATCTACTCTTATAAATCCCTGAACTTAGTGCAGTTCTGTTTCCCAATGGGGTCAAAAATAAGCTGAGTCCAATTAGGCTACCAGCAAGCAACAAAGAAGAGCTGTGAATTTCTTCCGAGCCTATCATGCGTTTCATGCGATGATCAGTTACTCTTATTCTGAAGTCTCGTATTAGGCCGTACACTATTGTTATAAATCGGACCCTTAAACGCATAAACTAAGTGCGGGTATTTATCTCCGAGCTCATAAAGGGGAAGGGGGGCTTTGCCAGAGCCAGAGATGAATTGCCTGGTCAAAAATACCTCCAGATATACGCAAGAGACTCAACAAACCTTGGTTGGATTAGTTGTTGTGGAAAAATAACACGTGCTACCGATTAAAACAGCGCTTAACTTGTCAATGAGCTAACTCAACATGATTCTTGACTTCTTCACTCACTAATCTGGTCCAATGGACTTGCTTCATTGGATCATTTTCGTTTGTGCAGCCCCCCCCCCCGCGCCACCGTACGTTATGCACCCAATAATATGCACCCAATAATCTGTTGACGAGGGGGCAAACGGAGAACATCCGCTTCATTATAAGAGTCATGTATAAGAGTCAAGAATCATGTGAAGATGGAAGTAGCATGTACAATGTTTTCATAAACGTTTTCAGTACTACTCTGGAGTTTCACGCGCCACTTATAAAAAGCTTTCAACCAGAAAAAAACTACTGCTGAAAAACGTTGGCTAAAAAAAGAACTGAGAGAAGAAATCACGAAAAAACATAGACTTTTTAATATCTGGAAAAGGAACCCATCGGAGCAAGCGCATACCATTTTCAAATATCGGAGAAATTTGGTTAATAGGCGTTTAAAAACAGCCCAAAACGATTTGCAAACAATTTTTCAATGAACTACCAACAAGTAAAGAACAATAAAGTTTCATCAAAAAAAGAATTGGCAAAGAAAGGGAGTGTCTCGTTATAGACAAACTAGTCGATGGTGAAAGAGAAGTAGAAAATGAACTTGATATTGCAAATTGTCTCAATAGAAGTTTTCAAAAATTAGGCTTATACAACGCAAAATATGTGAGCGCTCCAAATATTTCTCGCATGGACGTTAGGGAAACGTTTTGCTTCAGAACAGTCACACTAAAGGAACTCTATGATGCGATTGATTCACTCAACAACAATAAGTCTCCAGGTCCAGGCGTTTTTAATGCTTGGGCAATCAAGGCAGCAAAGTTTGCAATCGGAACCCATTTGCAGTTTGTTTTTAACACATGCTTTATTCAAAAAATTTTCCAGAAAATTTGAAAATTTCTTTCTTTAGTCCGGTCTACAAAAAAAGGGATGTAAAAATTTGTGAGAACTATAGGCCTATCTCAATTACACCAATGTTTGCAAAACTCTTTGAGCGCATACTTCTCAATCAGGTTAACGAATTTATACAAAAAGAAAAAATATTGTACAGTACACAGTTTGGATTTCAAAAACATAAGTCTTCTACAGATGCTGTTTTGCACTTAATCGAAGCATTACAAGAAACTTAAGATAACTCAAAAATTTCAGTTGCTGTTTTTATTGATCTAGCTAAAGCTTTTAATTCAAAATCGCACAAAATTTTTCTCAAAAAGATTGAAGCTTACGGTTGTTCAGAAAGCGCAGTTGATTTATTTGCTTCATTTCTTAAAAAATATACCGCAGTGTTAAGATAAATGATGTTTACTCAGAATGGTTGGAAACAAATCATGGTGTTCCTCAAGGAGCGGTTTTAGGGCTACCAGTTTTTCTTCTCTACATTAATGATTTTCGAGAAAAGGTACAAGGAAACTTCGACATAATTCAATTTGCTGATCACACAAGTTTCCATTTTAGCAGAAACAATGTCAGCGAATTGGAAAAATGTGTTTCTAAAATACTGGAGAAAACAGAACATTATCTAAGGCAAAACAAATCAACCTTGATTACCGGTAAAATAGAACTTCTTTGCGTCTCGCAAGAAAATGAAAATTTTGATCCATTAGTTTTTTTGGGACGAGAAATTAAGCAACAACGTCACTGCAGATACTTGAGTATAATGATTGATTTTAAAGTAAACTCTTATGTACAACTCAACAAAGTCCTATCAAATATCGCCACAGCGATCAGATCCATATACCTTATACGTTATCAGTTACCTCTAAAAGCGCGATTGATGCTATTCAAATCCCTAGTCCTTTCTCATTTATCTTTCAGTTCTCCATTTTTTCACAACTTGAATTTCTCTGCATTGCAGCGAATTAATCAACAAATCAATTGGAGAATTAAAGTCTGCTATTTGAGAAAAAAGTTTGAGAGGTCTAGAAATCTCTTAGTAAAATCTGACATTTTACCTGCAGAAATTTTAATAAGCCAGATGAGTGTTTCAAAACATAGGACTGATATTTCATTTTTGAAATCAGAGTGCACTGAGATTGCTAATTTTTTTGTAAGAAAAAATAACAGAACTGAACAGCTAATTCTCCTAAGGTCAAGCAGCCGGTCATTACAAAAAAGAAGCATTCAAAAATGGAATAAACTTCCGCGTGAAGTCCGGAATATCAGATCACGCTCACAGTTTAAACGCATGTTAACACAGCATCTGCTCCAACAATTCAAACTTGTACCGTTGGAAAGGAACGTTGGTGGCTTCAAAAGTTATTCCTACCTTTAAAGAAACGGAACTACTAATTTTGGTTTTTAACATAGTACTAATTTTGTACATAACATTTTAAACTTGTAATAATTAACCCCTGGGTTATATTTTCAATTTACTTGTTTTTTTTTTAAAAAAAATATGAGTCTCTGAAGTAGCTAGAGAAGCAAAAATCGGGAAAAATCAGACGCTAATTATATGTTAGAAGTGACAAGAGGGCGCCTGCACCAGAGTCCTGGGTAAAAGTAACGAGGAGGCTGAGTTTTAAGTTATAAGTTTTTTAGAGAACCAAAGGTTGCAAATACATCAGGTAACACCCCGGGGATCTTTTCCGTTTGTGCCCCTACCCCAGTACGTTTTGCTCCCCCCACTTACAGAGCACGTGCCTTTGCATAGCAAATCGGATCTTTTCCGGTTGTGTCCAACCCCCAGCTTAGTGGGCTTGTATTATTTGCAACCCCCCAGACGTACGTGCCATATTTGTACATAATGATTTACAAGGTAATGAAACAGGCTCTGTAACTGGGGGGCGCATAACGTACTGGGGGAGCACAAACGAAAAAGATCCAGTAAATCATTATATAAAAATAGGGTACGTGGGTCTGGGGGTTGCAATTAATTTGTACCCACTAAGCTGGGCGGGGGTGGTGGTTGGGGGGGGGGGCACAAACGGAAAATATCCCACCCCGGAATTAGAAAATGCATTGATATTCATTTTTGTGATCTTCGGATGAAACGTAGCTGGCACTGAATTTTTGTGCATTTCCCTTTATAGTAATGGGGAAGAAGCCATACCATATATGACCCGTAAGCTGGGTGACTACAGTAAGAAAGGCCCCTTTTTGATAATTTTGCAGCCCTAACTTCCCTAGTCAAACGGTTATCTGCTAAGATCTTGTAGGGCTCTTGCAAGACTCTTTTATTATTATGCATCATCTTGTAAGGGCTCTTACAAGACTCTCACCTGGTAACCGTTTATCTTGCAAGATTCTTAGCAGATAACCGTCACTTGCAAGAACCTTGCAAGATCTTAGCAGACAACCGTCCCCGTTCGTCTAGGGTTAGCAGCCCGGAGCTGTGGCCAAGAAATGAGTCTTTCCCATTATAGCCCCCCTCCCCCCGCCCCGACTTGTCGTCAGATAATCTATAACCCACAAATCATGGTAATTATACCATAATGGGGGGTTAAAATTAGAAAGACCCCAAAAATTAGCAAAACATTTTGGTCTTTCCCGTCATAGCCCTCCCCCATGAAATTATACCCCTCATTACGGTAATTTACCATTATTGGGGGCTATACGTTATCTGACCACAACCTGGGGGGCTATAATGGGGAAAAGCTAAAATATTTGGATTGGATCCTCTCATTTTGTGCCCCCCTCCCGGATTATGTAATGACACATGTTCTATAATCGTGTGCATAACGTATTGCGAGAGCTATAAACGGAAGGCCCAAACATAATTTCAATGTTCAAACATCACTACAAAACTTAATAATAATTTGCTAAGCCAGGTTGATTTCAGTTTTTGGCGACTGATTATTTTTTAACCGGGGTTCTCTGTAGGAATGGAAAGTTTAACTTAGGCAATTGTAAAAGAGGAACCGAATAATTATTATAACTTTGAATTATTCCAAAGACGAAAGCGAATTATAATATTATAATGGTAAAAAGATAATAATGCAGAAGTAATTTGAATCGATGAGGAAGGTTGAAAAAGTAAATTTTGATTCAGATTAAGTTTTAAATCTTGATTTGCCTTCAAATTCTCATCCACCAAAAAAAACTTAAAGCCAAATTCAGGGAATAATGATATCAAAGGTACGAATGGCCTTACCTCTTGGAGAATGAGATTTGTTAATCCAGTGCGGAACACAGACGAGTGAGATAAATCATCTCCGTGAATTTTTTTTGATTATTAGTATTCATATTGAAATTAGTGTTTGCAGGTAATCACAGTTCGCAGTAAATTATTTTAGAAACATAGAAGCTGTTTTCTTTACTTAAACTATTTCTCAATTTCTTAGGGATTAAATATTTATTAAGAATAGGAATCTACTTAGTGATCAATTTGTTTTGCCCCCCCCCAGTAGTATAAAAAGCTGACTAGAACCACACCGGGGGGGACATTATGTATTAAGATAGGGAATGCAGAAATTGTCCCTCTAGAGGGGACACTTAGGGGGGACATTTAACGCAAATTCGCAGTAAATGTCCCCCTAAGTGCCCCCCTAGGGGACAATTTCTGCATTCCCTATCTTAATACATAATGTCCCCCCCCCCGTTGTGGTTCTGATCAGCTCCTATTTTTTTTTCTGAAAAAAAAATTGTATTTCACAAAAATTTGATGTTTTTGTCTCTAAAAGATGTGAACTAGTTTGAAACATGTTCTGTGAGTAACAAAAAAGTAGTCGGAAACACCTTTTTCGAAAATTGAATTTTTTGTCCCATCGGGGGACAATAACTTATAAAATTTTTTGAAAAATGGCGCCTAAAAAATTTTTCTTGATTTTTTGGCTTTAATCAATGTGAAATATTGTGAAACATGTTTTGTGAGTGAAAAAAATGTCGGAAACACTTTTTTCGAAAAATGAAATTTTGATCCCATAGGGGGACAATAACTTGTAAAATTTTTTGAAAAATGGGGCCTAAAAATTTTCCTTGATTTGTTGGCTTTAATCAATGTGAAATGTTGTGAAACATGTTTTGTGAGTGAAAAAAATGTCGGAAACACTGATTTCGAAAAATGAAATTTTTGTTCCATAGGTGGACAATAACTTGTAATTTTTTTTTGAAAAATGGGGTCTAAAAAATTTTTGTCAATTTTTTGGCTTTAATCAATGTGGAATATTGTGAAACATGTTTTGTGAGTGAAAAAAGTTGTCTGAAACACTTTTTTTGAAAATCGAAATTTTGGTCCCATAGGGGGACAATAACTTGTAAAAATTTTTGCAAAATGGGGTCTAAAAAATTTTTGTCAATTTTTTGGCTTTAATCAATGTGAAATGTTATGAAAATGGGGTCCAAAAATTTTCAACGCTATTTCACTTTTAATCTATATGAGAAGATGTGAAACACGTTTGGTGTGATAAACAACAACATTCATCTTACCACCACAGCCCAAACACTCCGCTAAACATCAGCCAATTACAATTACCACAAACATACACCACAATGCATGCATACTTACATACATACATACATACATACATACATACATAAATACATACATTCATACATACATATATACGTACATACATACACGCATACATATATACATACATACATACATTCATACACATACATACATAAATATACACATTGATAAAAAAAACCAGAGTGGTACAAGGAAATAATTTTTCACGTAATTATGTGTACAATTATGGTCATAACCACTTATGTCCATAAATGTACACATAAATGGGACAAAAACAAAAAAAATAATAACTAACCTGTTAGTAGATGTATAAAATCATTAATGATATATTAATTGGAGAGTCATCGGATCATGTCCAAACATGTTCAAGGTCACAAAACTTTCCAAAATAAATTGACCAATCGGAGTGCTTGATTTATGATTCAGGTTGACAACCAATCAGAATTGAAAGATTTATAAACAAAGACTCTAAACGCTCACGTTCAGTAAACAGTAAATAATGAATACAATAGGAACAAAAGACATCAAGCTCATTCATGAGACAGTTTTATCACTGAGAGGTGACATAAATTATACACACACATATCTTATCGACAATTATATTTCGTAGCTGCTTGTTCTTTGTTAGATCCAGAAGTTGATGGAGAAATAGGTGGACAATGTTCCATAGGTGGACAATAACTTGTAATTTTTTTTTGAAAAATGGGGTCTAAAAAATTTTTGTCAATTTTTTGGCTTTAATCAATGTGGAATATTGTGAAACATGTTTTGTAAGTGAAAAAAGTTGTCTGAAACACTTTTTTTGAAAATCGAAATTTTGGTCCCATAGGGGGACAATAACTTGTAAAAATTTTTGCAAAATGGGGTCTAAAAAATTTTTGTCAATTTTTTGGCTTTAATCAATGTGAAATGTTATGAAAATGGGGTCCAAAAATTTTCAACGCTATTTCACTTTTAATCTATATGAGAAGATGTGAAACACGTTTGGTGTGATAAACAACAACATTCATCTTACCACCACAGCCCAAACACTCCGCTAAACATCAGCCAATTACAATTACCACAAACATACACCACAATGCATGCATACTTACATACATACATACATACATACATACATACATAAATACATACATTCATACATACATATATACGTACATACATACACGCATACATATATACATACACACATACATTCATACACATACATACATAAATATACACATTGATAAAAAAAACCAGAGTGGTACAAGGAAATAGTTTTTCACGTAATTATGTGTACAATTATGGTCATAACCACTTATGTCCATAAATGTACACATAAATGGGACAAAAACAAAAAAAATAATAACTAACCTGTTAGTAGATGTATAAAATCATTAATGATATATTAATTGGAGAGTCATCGGATCATGTCCAAACATGTTCAAGGTCACAAAACTTTCCAAAATAAATTGACCAATCGGAGTGCTTGATTTATGATTCAGGTTGACAACCAATCAGAATTGAAAGATTTATAAACAAAAACTCTAAATGCTCACGTTCAGTAAACAGTAAATAATGAATACAATAGGAACAAAAGACATCAAGCTCATTCATGAGACAGTTTTATCACTGAGAGGTGACATAAATTATACACACACATATCTTATCGACAATTATATTTCGTAGCTGCTTGTTCTTTGTTAGATCCAGAAGTTGATGGAGAAATAGCACTTAAATTTAGACCCTATGGTGGTTTCATCGGAATTGATAATTCAAGACTAGATCCTTTATTGAAACGGAGCAAAGTGCTACGACTTCATGCTGCATTACATGACGCCGCTGGATTTATAAAAGATTGCCGAAACAAAGGCCCTGGATATGTTTACGCTTTCCGTTACTCACCAGTAAACAATTGTCTTTTTGGACACCTGACAGGAATATTATTCATTCTATCAGTGAACATTTTTCATTCACAATTGTTTCGTGAATTGGAATGCTAGAAAATTTTGGCAGCAAAACCACAAATATAATTGTCCTCGATCTCGAAGGTTTCAACCTCAAGTCACTTGGATTTATTATTAAAGAACTCAGTTTGTGTTCCAGTTACAACGATACAATATTTTTCAAACCGCCGCTTAAATTCGCTGATTTACCCGCACACGATAGACAAACTGTTATTTGGCTGACCAATAACCTACACGGTCTTGATTGGGACGAAGGTGATATACCTTTCTGTGATTTGAAAACAATCTGTCTGAGTTTCAGTTTCCGATTCATTGAAAAGGCATTGAAAAGTGTGAGCTCCTCAGTAAGCTTTTACAAAAAACTGTTTATAATCTGGAGGATCCAAATTGTCCCCGAATCTCAGAGATAATATCAGAAGAACAAGTTCCCTCCTGTTATCATCATTCAAACTTTCGTTCAATAAACGATCAATTATCAAACCACTGCGCGGAACGTAAAGCAAGAATATTTTCACAGTGGACACAAAGTGATGCACAGAGAAGACACAGCAACTTTAACAACTTATCTGTCAGACAACTTGAAGATATTCACTTGCTTGACTCCACTTGACGATCAACCGATTGTAATATTCAACAGAGTTCAGGATCCTTCTCCACCAATACGGAATAATTTTTCAAGTGATCAACAGAACCGAGCGAACTATCTCAACAACAAGCCAAACACAGCACAACAACCGCGTTACAACTCGCTTTATAGTGCAGCAGCAAAGCGTTATTTTACAACCATTACTCTTTCTCCCGACGAGCTAGACAGTTTTAGGGCTTTCCTGCCCGTGATAGATAATTTCTATCACTTCCAACTGTACATAAAAATAAACAGAGAGCTCGAGAACATCGGAATCAGTTCAATTATGGCTATGAACCAAACAAACCAGAAGCCTAGGCAGTACCCCAAAGAGCAGCGAATCCCACGTTGGAAGCAATGGGCGGACAAAATAGTTCCTCAATTTAGATTGAAAAAAACACCACCAGAACGTGAGATATCACTTAATGAGATGCCGAATGAGTTGCGATTATATGTCTTGGAGCACCCCGAAGTTGAAAAAGTCTTCAATCATCCATCGTTCGAGGAAAATGACTCATCAACCGTTTGTTATAAAATAGAGATAAAAAGTCATATTAAAGGTTTCAATTTGTTTGAGTTCTGGTACATGAAACAGTTGCCCAGAGAATAATTCAAAAATTTAACATTTTGTATCATTCTTGTTTCAATTCACGTTTCAATTAATTATTTTTCTCCAATGAATCAAAGAGACGAGGCTGACGCCGGTATCAGTAATTTAGTCCTTGATGTGAACAACAAGGAGAGGCCCCCATGGCGTTGTTGTTCAAATTCAACAGTGCCAAGGTCCGAAGTAATATTTTTTGTTCAAGTTAGTAACATTGTCTTAATGATCATTCTTTGCTTCTCTATGCTCTTTCTATTATCAGAAAGCTGTGAAGAGAAGTCAATTTGGATTGCTCTCTTATCGAGTTTAGTTGGTTACATTTTACCTAATCCTAAACTATGAACAAAGTTATTCTTACACATGACAGGGTATTCATGTCTATTGTAGGACCAAGTGGTTGTGGTAAAACAGAACTCTTGTTTCGGATGCCAAAAGGTTCGACCTTATATCCACGTTTTGAGAAAATTTATTATTTTTAAAAAGAGTTCGAACCACTTTTCAAAGATATGCAACAAGTTATACCAGGGATTGAGTTTCTGAAATACTCAGGCTTTGATATAACAAAAAATCTATCGCATTGTCTGCTTATCTATGATGATTCATGTGAAGAAATCTTCAACGATAAAGAATTTGTAAAAATAGCTATCTCAGTACGTCATCGCAAATTACATGTTATATACGTCAAGCATAATTTGTTCCATCAAAGCAAATGGTCCAGAACCATTGATCTGAATACAAAACACATAATATTATTCAAGTCGCTTCGTGACATTCAACAAATTGAATATCTTGGAAAACAGTTGAATTGTCTCCAACTGATAAAAGAAGCATACAAACTAGCAACTGCGGAGCCCTTTGGACATTTTATTATTGATCTCGATCCCAAAACCAGACAGGGTTTACGATTTGCGTCACATATTATTGGACCTAATCCTTCAATTTTTTACATTCTTTCGGAGGAAGCCGTTGTTACACCAATTACGAATGAAAAGGAAACATTTGCTTATGCTCAAGCAATGGGCAAATAACACAAACAAGAACTCCAACATTGAATCCGAGTTACTTAAAGACGGCGACTTCATTTGGTTTCTGAGTGACTGTGTGATGAACGTACTCTCTGGAGTTGTTCCAGTCAATAAAAAGAACTACAAAAATTTGAAAAAACTCTGCGTCAACTTTCAAACAGGAAAGTAGGGAAAACTGAACGGTTAAAAATAATTCAATCTCCCTCGGGCAACAGTCTCATTCAACTCATAGCATTACCCTGCATTGAATATATAGAACAAAATGCATACTGAAGAGTTTGTGTTAATACCTAAACAGATGTATACAAGAGAACAACCTCATGTCTCTCAATTACTCAGCAACAAAAATATTCACAATCCAGCCAAGCAGATATCGCTTCTCCAGAGAAACAAGTCACCATCAGCTCCTTCTGCCTCGCAACAGGATACAGAACAACAAACTGACACTTCAGTTGATGATAGAAGTACAATAAACGAGTCTATGGCAAAATCATTTACGACAGACAACACATCGACTATCAAAAAAGGAGTGCTGAATGATATTAGAATCTTGAAGGGGATAAAGTTTGAAAGATGAATACAATACTGGACATAATAGAAGAATCAGATTCTGTGTCCTTGGACTCATCAAAGAGATTGCTTATTAATGGTACAAATACAGAAGTTCTTGCTGCTACATTTCTTTACAATTTACAGCAAACCAATTGCAAACTATCTTTCGAACAATTCAGTGCATTAACGCATCTCGATATTGGGTCGCATTTGACTTGTAACACATACGCCAAAAAGTTTCTAAATTTATCATCTGAAGAGAGACTGCATTTTTTGGAATATGAGTCGGACAAAGATATTGCTACAAAATCCCAGCGAAAGAAAACAAAAGCTTCTGACAGAGACCAGAGAAACTTTGAAGAGGCAGAAAAAGAAATCAAACCAACCAGCCCCTGGAAGAATTACTTCCTATCAAGTTAAACAGTTAGACAAATTGTACACTAAAGGCAGTGCTGCATTTGGTAGCATTGCTAACTTGAAGGAGGCTAGCGGATTCACCAGAGGCAAAATTGTTCGCTATCTTCAGTCGAAAGCCCCGTACACAAAATACAGACAATTCAGGAAAAGTTTTCCCCGACTGAAAGCTGTTGCATATAGAATAAATGAAATCTGGTCTGTTGATGTTGCGTATATGGATAAATTTGCCCAACACAACAACGGTGTAAAATATTTGTTAGTGGCTGTGGATGTTTTATCACGTTACTTACGAGTTCAACCAATGAAAGCTTTATATGCAAAAGATGCTGTTGAAGCGTTCAAAAAAATGATCAAGAAGAAACAACCAGAAAAAGTATGGACAGACAAGGGATCAGAGTTCAAAGGAGATTTCAAAAAATTTTGTGAAAAGAAAGGAATTCATTTATATACAACAGAAAGCGAAACCAAGTCGGCTTTGCAGAGAGGAACATTCGATCGCTTAAAAACGTCATTTACAAATATTTGGAAGAAAAGTGGACTTGGACATATATTGAAGATTTACCCCAGTTTGTAAATACTATAAACAGTCGTGTTAACCGGGTAACCCATTTAGCACCTAAAAAAGTTTTCAAAAAACATGAACCAATTTTAATATCATTAGCAATCAACACAACAAAGTACAAACCAAAATACGAAAAAAGAGACCTTGTTAGGATTGCAAAGCACGACGAAAAGTTCAGAAAAGGTTATGAACAAAATTATACAGACGAAGTTTTTACGATATTCAAAATTGCTACCGTGTGTCCACCAACGTACAATCTTATAGATGCAAACAACGTTATAATTGAAGGTAAATTTTATGAACCGGAATTAGTCCAAGTAAACGTGTTAGTTACTGCAGACGAATGAAATGAATCCCGCCAAAGAATTCACAATCGACCTAATATCCAACGCATCAATGGAAGTTTTTGGTGAAAACACAATGGCAAAATTCCGTAACCAGTTATCTCAACCACTTATTTTGGATGGAGAATGGCAAGTAGCTTTATCTTCAATATCCTTCCCATCAAACATCAACAACGTCAATTCAAACGGGTTAGTCGTTTATAAAAACTCGGGAGTGGAACTCGAAGCCTCAAATAATCGCAGTGGACACCTCAGAAAAATTCGCAAAGGCATTTACAGTAGCTTGGATCAACTAATGGATGAACTCAGGCGAATTGCTCAGTTTAAACAATTTGATTTTACTTTTGACAAAATTACTCATAAACTGGTTTTACAATTCGGAGCGAATGAGGGTTTTTCATTTGAAAACGAAGAAGTTCCAAGTAATCTCGGCTTCAAGGGTATAAAAGACAACTCGCATGATGGATACATTCATATTGGATACAAATCACACAAAACTCTCAATAGACACCAAAGTGATTTTCCAGTTGATATAACCTGTGGCTCACAATTAATATTTGTCTACATAGACGTTATAGAATATCAAATTATTGGAGACGTGAGAGCTCCTGTAATTAAAATCATTGAGACCGAAAGGCGTCTAAGAAACGGCAGCATAAACACTGTTACACCCATTCATCACAAGACATTGACAATTCTGGATTACAAGCCCATACTTTCTAACAATATTCAGAACATTAAAGTGGAGTTGAGGAACGAAGCCGGAAAACTTATTCCATTTATTGGTACAGGAAAAGTGATAGTAGGCTTAAAGTTTCAAAAAATCAAGTGAAATGGAAGCTTACTACAGCAACCAAGCATCACAGTCAATGCCACATTTCTCCGGTCATTATCGTCAAAGAGGAAGTGGTTTTGGAGCCCTCGCAGCAGGTATTGGAAGAGTTGCTTTACCATTGGCAAGAAGAATTATATGGCCCGCTGCCGAAAGAATTGGCCGAGAGCTTTTAGTGCAGGGTGCACCTGAGTTGGTTGAAGTAGCAACGAAACGAAAGTCGGCAAAGCAGGCGTTGAAAAGCACGGTTGCCAAAACAGCCCGAAAACAATTTGGTGGTTCTCTCCATTCACGCATAACACGAGGCCGGCAAGTTATTAAACTTCGAAGACAACAATATGCTAAACCTCGAACCTACAAAAAACGTTCCACTAAAAAAATCATTTCTCGAAAACCACAGCCAAGAAGAAGGCGACTGGATTTTTTTTCTCGAGTCAAAAATGCGAACTAATATTGTAATACCTTCCGAAGCCACTCACAGTTCCTTGGATTTATTTGAAAAACCGCCTTTGCTAGTCACCTTTGATCATTCATTTGAGCAAAAAACTGGACCACTTTATTCTCCCTCTGGATCATCGCTCGAATTCGAAGTTGTAGGCGATCGCAACAATTTCATAGATTTGCAGAAAATTTATTTGGAAGTAAAATGTCGAATACAAAATGCTGATGGAACTGATTTGCGATATACCGCCGGCGATGCAACCGCAACCGATGCTGCATATTTTGTCAACAATGTTCTTCATTCACTGTTCGCCGACTGTACTGTTTCTGCAAATGGAATAAAAATTTCCTCAGCTAATGGACACTATGCTCATAAAAGTTTTATTGAAACAGAATTTTCACATGGAGCCGATGCAAAGGAAACTTGGCTAAATTGTCAAGGTTACGAGTATGAGCCGAACCCCGATGGTATAGCTGCAGCTTCATGGGATGCAAGGCAAGTAGCTGTGAGAGAATCGGAACAAATTACTTTATACGGAAAGCTCGCTGTTGATTTCTTTTCCTGTGAAAAACATTTAGTAAGTGGTGTTACCTTAAGACTTTCTTTCCGAAGATCGCAAGATGATTTTGTTACCATTAGTGAGACAGCGGCAAAAAATTACAAAGTTAAAATCGATGAAGCAAACTTATTTGTTAGAAAGATGACAGTGTCAGACAACGTTGTTGGAGCCGTTGAAAAAACACTCCCAAAAACTCCGGCAATGTATTGCTACAATGAAGTAATAACAAAAACATTCCTCGCAACAGCAGGTCAACGTAGTTGGACACATGAAGATATTTTCACGAAAGAACCAATAAGGCGGCTGATTGTTGCATTGTGCAGGAGCAATGCATTCATTGGAACTAACAATATCAATCCCTACCACTATCAAAAGTTTGATTTGAGTGAAATTACGGTCTATCGAAACGGGTTCGCAACAGCTGGCACTCCAATGTTAACAAATGATAACAAGCGCCTGTATTACAATTCAATTAGTGCCCTAGCTTATGTTGAAAACGGTCATGGAATACCCCTAAGTGATTTTGCGCATCACTTTATAATGGTATTTGACTTAACTAGCACGCAAGAGGCGACACACGATTTTATTCATCCTGAACTAACAAACTCATCATTATCGGTTGAACTGAAATTTGATACTGGTTTGCCAAACAACATTGAAAATTTTTTCCTGGGAGAAAAATCGTCTACTGTGTATATTGACTCTGCAAGAAACGTATCCAAAAATGTTCTACCTATGAATGGTTACTAATGGATGAAGACCACATTTATATTTATGTTCAAAAGTGCAAACATCTCAAATTTAAATTTCGAGGTGTTTATGCGGCTGACAATTATCCCCTAAATTTACCAGTTAACAGTTTTATAATTGTGAATGCATCGCGAGCTGATTCTATTAGTTCACATTGGGTGATGCTTGCGAAACGCTACGCATACCCCGTACTATACTTTGCAGATCCGTTAGCAGTACCTCTGACTGCCTATAAAGACATTTTCTCCCGCTTACAGCAATGTACTGATTTACATATGATGATGGATATTTTGGAGCACAGAAGAGATATTCAGTCTCCCCTGCAATCAGCAGACTCGCAACTTTGTGGTTTATTTTGCATCTATATTGCTCATTATTTCTATAGCAGTAAGTTTCCATTTGTACCTGATGTAAATTAATTGCAATTGTTGGCATTTTTAAAACATATGGAGTGAAATTGAATTAAATGTTCTATCACAACACTATTTTAGACAGTAGAATTTTTACAGAACTGAAAGTTTATTAAATAGTCTGAAGTCTCACGTACAAAACTTCCCTGCCCACTTAAAACTATATCCATAATCTGATAGAGAGAAGAAGAATGTTCACCAAGCATTAGTTGACAAAAACGTTTTACAGTCACATCGGGGATAGTGGAAGCACGTTTGTTAGAAGTGGTAGTAGAAATGGTTGAGAGTCTTTTCGCAGGGTTAGGCAGAGGAAGTTGTTTTTTAGTTTTGTTGGTTGAAACATGATTAAATTTTGACAAGTACTCCACAGCAACATGTAAGCGAGAGACAATAGCACCATGAGTAACAAAATTTTTCTCCATAGGCAAAATAAGGATTTTAAAACAAGTCACAAGGCAAGGTATCGTCGCAGGAGCATACGAAGAAAAAACAATTTTATCTTCGGGACCTGTATCTTTAAAAATGAGATGCCAATGATTAGAACCAAACGAACAACCATCGATAACAGTCGAAGACGAATGATAACCGTATGCATAATTTTCTATTCCAGAACCTTGAGGATTTGGTTTTTTGTCGCAAATAGTGTATTTGAATCGTTTTTGAAATTTTCTGAAGTATTCAGGACTGTTTTCGTACATAGCTTCAACCATAGTAAGAGGCTAAACTGAGTGAGTAAATAGTGATATACCTCTATGAATTATTGGGTTTGAGTTGATAACATGGTGTAAACAAAATTTCAAGGTCGTTCGAAGACGAAAATTCTTTACATTGTTATTTTTATTGTTTGTAAAAAAATAAATTCTGTCTAGACATTAAGTAAACAAACCGAGACATTAAGTAAACAAACCGAATAAATTTTGTCTAGACTTTAAGAAAACAAATCAGGGTTGTTGAAGTTCTGTACACGAATAATGGCTGTCGCAATTTCACGAAATTTTTCAAACTTTGCCGTGATTGGTTGACGACTCGAAATGAAATCTATTCTAAGTAACATAAACAAATATTTCAACTTTATTGCTCGCATGTAGTAATGAATACACTTTGAATTTCTGCAGAACTTGAGAGACATTTGTTTATTCTAAGACTCAGTTGTCAATATTTATCGATAAAAATAAAACATCTATTTGTTCATTCCATAGTTAAACGTACCCAATTATTACAAAATGCCTGCAAAAGATCGAATCCTGTCCGTCAACTGTAAAAAATGTGGAAAAACTGTTGTAAAGACCAATATTGCTCGCCACAGGAAGACATGTATGATGGGGACGCTTTACTGTAAGAAAAGGAATTGTAATTTTGCAACAAAAAATGCTGCAGAATTATCATACCATATTACGAAGGCTCACGGAGCAAAAGTTCGTAATACACTGAAAAAATGTGTTGTCTGTCAGAAACAGTTCCCAAGTTTCTATTCACTTCAACTGCATCGCAAGAAAGCACATCAAGGTAGCACAAAAGTTGGGTCCTCAAGCACGAACCGTGTTCGTGAGATTATGGAGAAAATTGATAATGATAGCGAATCATTGAAAGAAGAACTGGCAGCTTGTCAGCATTTACTTGACGATATGCATGCTGAGCATGGCAGACAGAAAGTTTTCAACTTCAGTTTATCGGATTTGGACAACAATAAGATCAATGAAAAAATCGGTGAAGTTTTCACAAACCTCAACAGTGCTGCAAAAGTTAACCTAGCATTGGGGTTTATTTTGCGAAATGTAGAGACAAACGATTACCGATATTATTATCCGCATGAAAAAAATTTACTGCTGGACCGAGCTTTTCTGCTAAGCAATAGAAACGATTTATTAAACATCCAGAACGAAATTGAGAAACTTGACTTGATTGAAACATGTACACAGGAACGCCAAAACTCAAAATGGCGATTCACAGTAATTACAAATGTTACTGTCTTTCCAGCGCTTCTTACGAATATACCTATGGGTTGCACTGATTCGCCTCTTCCAGAGCCATTATTAAGGAACCCTGAAGTAAATTGTCTGCTTTCAAATGGACACGATGAACCGTATAACGATAATTTGTGTTTGTTCCGTGCAATTGCTATTCATTTATTTGGATCAGTAGATGTTGAACTACAAGCAATAAAAATTTTTCACAATTTTGTTACTGCAAGTGGTTGTGACCTTGAAAACTTCACAGGTGTTTCCTTTGATCAAATTCCTATAATTGAAGAACAAATCAAACAAAACATTTTCATCTATGATTTTGACATTGAAGAGGGTGAAATTATCGGTTAACTTATACAACGAAGCGTTGAAAGATATGATAAAAACATCAAATTGCTTCGTTATAGCAACCATATTTGTTATGTTAATGATATCAACAATTTCTTCAAGAAACTTCGTTGTCCCAGCTGTGATGTCTTTTTCAACTAATCCGGAAACCTGAATCGTCACTTGAAAACTTGTAAAGAACGAGTGAAAAATGCTTATCCGCGAGGTGTTTATTCTTTGCGAGAAACACTGTTTGAGAAGCTTGACAAATTCTCAATTCCTTATCCAGCAGATGCTACTCTGTTCAAAAATTTAGCCGTCTTCGACTTCGAAGCAATATGTGTTCATTCAGTTGATATCAATAACACAGCGACAACATCATGGATTGGTACTCAAGTACCTGTATCGGTATCAATCTCTTCAAATTTGTTGGACGAACAAGTTTTCATATGCGACAACGATCCTAATCGTCTGATCATATCTTTTGTAGCTCAACTGGAAATACTAGCAGCAAAAAACAAGGTGGATGTGAGATCAAAGTTCTTGGAGGTGGAAGCAGAGATCAAAACCAGGTTGAATGATGTTTCCTCCAGACTGCAAATTATTATCCGAAGCTCAATCAAATATCAGTTGTGAAACAGAAGATAGAAATGCTTCTAAAAATTTCTTACGATACCAACAAAAGCAGCTCCTTGATCTCCAGTGTCATTTCAATAATTATGTTGACACTCTACCAGTTTTTGGATTCAACAGTGGAAAGTATGATCTGAATTTAATCAAAAGCTATCTCATTCCTCATCTCCTCAACGACAAAGCTGCTACACCTACGGTAATCAAGAAGGCAAATCAATTTATTTCTTTCAAATTTGGGGATGTTCAATTTCTCGATATAGTAAATTTTCTCGGTGGAGCAACAACTCTGGACTCTTTTCTGAAAGCATATCAATCCGAAGAGACAAAAGGATATTTCCCATATGAATGGTTTGATTCGCCATCGAAACTTGAATGTAGCCATCTTCCACATTACGATTCCTTCTTCAGCAAACTGAAAAACCTAAATCCACTGGAAAAAGATTTCGCTCAGTTCGAAAAGTTGATTAAATCTGGAAAAGAGGAGTCAGTAGTTCTCCGGAAAATGGGACTGAAAGAAAAGCCTAGAACTGGAATAGAAAACTATGCTCTCCTAGAAGAGTTGTGGAAGGTGGAGAAAATGAAAACTTTTCGAGATTTCCTTCGTTGGTATAATAACAAAGATGTTGTACCAACTTTACAAGCAATGAAGAAAATGATGAAATTTTATCACGATCAGAAAATTGATATGTTAAAGCTTGGTTGCACGCTACCCAATTTAGCAAATATCTGTCTTCATAAATCGATGGATAGGAAGTTTTACCCTTTCATCGAAGCTGACAAAGACTTGCATGAGAAAATAAGAAGTGAAATGACTGGTGGTCCATCAATAGTGTTTACGAGAAAAGTTGTTGTAGACAAAACATTCATCCGGAGGTCAAATAATGTCTGTAAAGCAATACTTGGAATAGATGCTAGCCAATTGTACCCTTTCTCCATGTGCCAAGCGATGCCAACTGGACTCTACACTAGATGGGAGTTTGATAGCGATCTTCAAAAGCTCAAAGCTCGTCAAAACAAAATCAGGAAGTTTGAGAACAAGCTAATGTCTTTCTATTAAGCAAACAGACCCGAATGTACTATTGAGAGCTTCTATACGACTGGAAGACAGAAAAAAATTGATTCTTTTACTGTGGATGGCTTTTGTGGTCACTGCCAAACAATTTTTGAAGCCCTTGGATGCTACTACCACTTCTGTCCCTGTAGAGAAACTCAACCAAGTATTGATAAGGACGAATTTGAGAATGGTATCCGGAAGCGTGAGTCTGATAAGTTACGAAAGCTTTACCTAGAAAAGAAAGGATACAAAGTTTTAGAGATGAGAGAATGTGAATGATGGGATCATGTTCAGAAGAACTCCGTGTTGAAGAACCACGTTAGAAAAAATTTCCCCTACAAATTACCTTTGAGCAGTGAGACGCTGTTGATGCGGATACAGGAAGATAAGTTATTCGGATATGTACAGTGTGATTTAGAAGTTCCTGAAGAGCTTCGTGAACGATTTGCAAACTTTCCCCCAATTTTCAAAAACTGTGATGTTGGAAGAGAGAATATAGGTAAATTCATGCTGGATTATGCTGAAAGAAACTCGTTATTGTTAAAACCACAACGAATGTTGATTTCGAGTTACAAATTAAACAAGGGAATAGTCATAACACCATTATTAAAGTTTTATTTGAAGCTGGGTCTTCGCTGTACCAAAATCCACAGTTTCCTTGAGTATATCCCGCAAAAATGTTTCAACGGTTTTGTACAATCTGTTGTTGATGCAAGACGAGAAGGTGATGAAAATCCGGACTCTAGCGTTGTTGCTGAAACTATGAAATTACTTGGGACCAGCTCGTAAGGTTATCAGATTATGGATCGAAGTCGACACACAGAAACTCTTTATCTTAACGATGAAAAGACGCATACAGCTATTAATAATCGTCTTTTTAGAAGATTGAACAACGTTACACCAGATATATATGAGGTTGAGCTTGCAAAAAGCACTGTTGAGCATCGTGAACCAATAATTGTTGGATTCTTTATCTTACAGTATGCTAAACTGAGAATGCTGGAGCTCTACTACAATTTCTTTGACAAGTTCTGTGATGTTCAGAAATTTGAGGAGCTTGAAATGGACACTGATTCTTTGTATCTGGCGCTGGCTCATGAAAATCTCTATGAATGCATTAAACCAGAAATGAGGAGTATTTGGAGAGAGAAGAGAAGTAATGACTGTACAGATTTTTTTCATGCTAATAGTACAAGTAATTTTTTTCCAAGAACTTGTTGCGATAAACATAAAAAACATGAAAAGCGTGAGCTTGGATTATTCAATGAGGAATTCCGATGTACTGAAATGCTATGTTTATGTAGCAAAACGTACTGTTGCTATAATTCAGTAACGAACAAAACTAAGTTCAGCAGCAAAGGACTCAACAAGAGTGTTCTGGAAGAAAACAGTGATGGACCTTTACAGAAATACAGACGAGTCCTGGACGATGCAGTGAATATAGCCTCAACTAACAGAGGATTCAGAACTATAAATCACCAAATTCTAACTTATGAGCAAACTAAAAAAGGACTCTCGTTTTTTTATCCAAAACGAATTGTTGATGCATATGGAATTCATACGACACCTTTGATGATCTAGACTTTCTGATTCTTTTTCTTTCATTTTATCCATTTAAATCAATTGTACGCTTGTGAACATGTGATGTGATTGTAATAAAATTTTTTTCAAGTTGATGAGTCCACTGTTTAAAGTAATCATTCTTGAAGGGAAACCCGAACCGGGTTTTTAAAGTTCAAGCTGAGCATGTAAAAGTTTTCTGACCCATTTTGCAAGGTGTTGACCAGATCTGCAGACAACCCTGGATGAAAAAATCAAGCAAGGTTTTTCCAGTTCCTTTTTTATTCCAGTTAACCCAGAGTTGAGTTGATTATGTTGTTTCGTTTTTATCAGTTGTTTGAGATAATCCTTTTTACCTGTACAGTGTCCGAAATTAGCTATAGTTTGCTGTGAAATCATTCATAATAAATATGTGATTTAGGAACTATAAATTACAACAATCATGAGTTTGATCGATAAACGTCTCATAGAAAACTCATTATTTAGAATAAGCTTATTCTTAACACAGGTGCTCTTCAGAATATTTGAAAGTGTATTAGCACTGTAGAATTTTCTGCCCTGCACTTAGTCTTATTGAGCACTGTTTGCTACAAGGTACCTTAAAACAATAGCATAAAAAGATGACTCATCGTGAAACATAAACCGACAAATGTCGAAAGAAATGCTCTTGAACGACATGTGAGGCACTTTAATTGATGGTCTTTAGTCTAGATCAATTTTCTTTATGGATGCAAAAAAATTTTGACCCCACCGAGATTACAACCACTGACCTCTCGCTCCATGGCCAAACTCACTACCAACTCGGCTACGAGTCACTTAATTTTGCTATGCTGCAACCGCTTTTATATTAGCAACTTCGGAGCACTAGCGATCACTCAAATGAAGAACGAAAGCGTGAAAAATTCATTTTAGGAGTCAAAGAATGTTCTAGAAGAAAAGCGCAAAAATGTCGAGCGAAAGACTTGCATAAAAAAAACACAAAAGTTTACAATAATTGCTATGAACTGCGTTCAAGAACAGTTAAAATATAACACAGCTTCTCTTTTCAATTTGCTATCTGTTAGCTTTTTTCTGTTATTTTGTGATAAAAAATTTAATGAGAAATCTTATACATAAGAACTATTACCAATCTTAATGCGATGTTGTCTTATTTCCAATCTTAATGCGTGTAAAATCATATACCTATCTTTATACATTACTGACGAAAATCAAATCTTAATACATGTAAAATTTATTAACTATCTTTATACATTGCTTTCATATCTCTAATGTTAATACATGTAAAATCTATTACCCAATTTTATACATTACTGTCAAAAATCAAATCTTAATACATGTAAAATCTATTACCTATCTTTATACATTGATGTGATAACTCAATGATGACCGAAATGATTTGAAACCGCTATAGCGTATCTTAAAACATGTGGGTCTTCACCCCCACCCCGGGCAGCTCCGCTCACCTATATGCTACTCCCCCCCCCCCACCACCGCTTAATGGACATACAACTTTTAAGTCCCCAGGCGCGAGTATAGTTTTTTGCATAATATTGTTCTACATAGCAACACAAAAATTGTAGTTGGGGGACATAAAGATTACTGGGGGCCAAAAATCTCTATTAATCTGAAACACTTAAAACTTAGTATTGATTACTACTAAGTGATTCGTAAAAAATGGTATTCTTATGAGGAAAATTGTACAATTCCTCAGGAAATAGAAACGTAACTCGATATCTTTGTAGTGCAATTTAATTCCTGAAGAACAGCTTCATTTATTTCAATGTAAGTTACTTGGCTGACAAAATACACTGATATTTTTCTCAACGGTTCAAATTACTTTTATATTATCTTTATACCGTTTTAAACTTATAATTTGCATTCTTATTGGGAGTATTTCAAGTTTAGAAAAAAATTTTGTTCTTTTAAAATAGCTTAGGTTTGACTTTCCGTTCCTACATTCATAGCACTAGGACTAAAATTCATCTGTATATTTTGTTAAGTTGGAACATTCTTATGCTAATTAATTTTATAGTTTCCCTTCCGTTAAATCCCAAAAAAATTTAATGGAGTCCTCACCGTTAACATAAGTTTCTCCAATTAATGTAATAAAGCTATGTAAAATATTTCGGGGGTAAAGAAAAAAAAACGTTTTTTTTTGTTAGTTTGATGTGTAATTGATGTCTGCTTCTATGTATGTGTAAGATCAGAAGGTTTTAAGGTTTTAAGAACAGAAGAAAATTTTTCAATCTAATTTATTTACCGAACCAAAGTTAAGAAACGCACAAAAGTCAACCCAGCTTTTGAAAATTGGAGAAATATTTGATTCCCCTTTATATTGTGTCCGGTTGCTTGAGGTGTCTATGCAATTAGCACTGCAGACTCAATCTACTTATTTATATATTCCTAGTCTATATCAAAATTTAAGAGGTGATGTGTTTAATTTTCACATTCAAAAGACAATTTGCAAATGGCGTTAGGGCCGCTAAGCTGTAGCCAGAAATTAGGCTGGATAATGCTTTTAACACCTGATTATTTTCCACCCTGGATTCTTTTTTTTGCTATTCATGTTTTTGTCTTGAGTGACTTATAGGAATAGTGCTTTGAAAAGCTTGTATCGATTTGAAGAAGTGATCTCACAGAAAACAAGTTTGTTCATTTTTTTTGTGCAAAAGCTCTAGACAAAATGACTGCATGTTAAAACAATCCGTTTTGTCTGATTGCAAAATATGCTATCGACACCTGTTTTTCCAAGCCTACGTTAATTTGCATTAAATAGTAAATCAACATTATAAATCGGCATACCGTAAAATTTCGGGTGTAGCAAAGAATAATTACCGACTCGGTTGGTAGGCACAACAGAAAAATATCGCAACGTTTAAATGTAAAATAGCATTCAAGCGCTAAAATCTATATTCAAGAATTTTTTATCATTCCTGCTAAAACCTATTGCCCGCAAAAATCCTACTCATGATTGAACTTGTCTATGAACTACTGAGAAAAAGGTAACTCGATCCGAAACAGTAGCGGACAACAAACTCAAAAAAGTGAAATAAATAATATTACTAAGTATATTATTTTGGGTCCGCCATACGAGATTGCCCTTTATAAAACTTACCCCATTTATAGCAAATAATGGGAAAAGCTTATTTTGACAAATTTTTCAAATATATGGCGACCTGTGCAATTCTTTACATACCCCAAGCGTTATAGTAAATGAATTCAAAACTTTTTTGCATCAAGAAAACTTTTTATTTTTGCTGCTCATTAAGAGTGAGTAGTTTTCAGCAGGAACGATTTGCACTAATGTGTATAAAAGTGGGAAATAGCGAAGTTTTAAGTGTGATCTCGTTCCCGTTTTCTCCACTTAAAAGATAAGATGATTAAACCGATGTGGTCTTTTACTATGTTAAGTTAGCTTTTCAGCTACGCAAAGTCAACTTTCCATGAAAATACAAAAAGAGCTAAAACTAATCTATATTAAATTAACAGGATCTAGATCAACTGAACAGCATGCATACAAACTTGAACTAAACAAGGAGGCTCGTTCAATGTGCGTTCGCAAATGATGTTCTAACCCGCGCTCATCTACATTTTTGACTTAACTGTCTTTTGACTCAAATACTTGACAAAGAGATGAGTTTGAAAAAAATTGTTACGCAACCAAACTAACAATTTAATTAAATAATGCCATGCGTCATTACAACGAGATCTGCCTTTAAAAAAATACGAGAAGAGAAAGCACAACAACAAAAATACGCAAACTCAAAAATTTTCCAGCAAAAACTCAATATAAAAAGTTAAAAGCACCTAGTAACAACATCAAATTACAATCAGACAAAACCTTAACGACACAAATTTAGTTTTTTCTTACTACACAGCTGATGAGATTTTTCTTCAATGAGACTAGGTTACATGTCGACAAAACAAAAAAATAATGAGGCGAAATTCAAATATCGATGAACACTTTTTAAACCAAATAATTTCAAAAAGTTTTAAAAAATCATTAGCTTTTAACAAAATAATTCTTGATAATATTAACAAAAAGTCATAATGGAACCAATATGACTTGTCCTTGGTTAGGCTAAGCCACAGAAACGGACTAAAGATGCAGAAAACTCGCAAAATTACGAACAATAAATTACAAAATCTGAGAAAAATTAGTGAAGCCATTAAAATCATTAGCTGTTATCTGAATATCATTTATTTTTATTTCAATTTCTATTTTGGTTTCAATTTCTCAAATAGTTGACAAAGAGATGAGTTTGAAAAAAATTGTTACGCAACCAAACTAACAATTTGATTAAATAATGCCATACGTCATTACAACGAGATCTGCCTTTAAAAAAATACGAGAAGAGAAAGCACAACAACAAAAATACGCAAACTCAAAAATTTTCCAGCAAAAACTCAATATAAAAAGTTAAAAGCACCTAGTAACAACATCAAATTACAATCAGACAAAACCTTAACGACACAAATTTAGTTTTTTCTTACTACACAGCTGATGAGATTTTTCTTTAATGAGACTAGGTTACATGTCGACAAAACAAAAAAATAATGAGGCGAAATTCAAATATCGATCAACACTTTTTAAACCAAATAATTTCAAAAAGTTTTAAAAAATCATTAGCTTTTAACAAAATATTTCTTGATAATATTAACAAAAAGTCATAATGGAACCAATATGATTTGTCCTTGGTTAGGCTAAGCCACAGAAACGGACTAAAGATGCAGAAAACTCGCAAAATTACGAACAATAAATTACAAAATCTGCGAAAACACAAATTAGTGAAGCCATTAAAATCATTAGCTGTTATCTGAATATCATTTATTTTTATTTCAATTTCTATTTTGGTTCCAATTTCTCAAATAGTTGACAAAGAGATGAGTTTGAAAAAAATTGTTACGCAACCAAACTAACAATTTGATTAAATAATGCCATGCGTCATTACAACGAGATCTGCCTTTAAAAAAACACGAGAAAAGAAAACACAACAACAAAAATACGCAAACTCAAAAACTTTCCGGCAAAAACTCAAAACATAAAGTTAAAAGCACCTAGTAACAACATCAAATTACAATCAAACAAAACCCTAACGACACAAATTTAGTTTTCTCTTACTACACAGCTGATGAGATTTTTCTTTAATGAGACTAGGTTACATGTCAACAAAACGAAAAAATAATGAGGCGAAATTCGAATATCGATCAACACTTTTTAAACCAAATAATTTCAAAAAGTCTTAAAAAATCATTAGCTTTTAACAAAATAATTCTTGATAATAATAACAAAAAGTCATAATGAAACCAATATGACATGTCCTTGGTTAGGCTAAGCCATAAAAACGGACTAAAGATGCAGAAAACTCGCAAAATTACGAACAATAAATTACAAAATCTGCGAAAACACAAATTAGTGAAGCCATTAAAATCATTAGCCGTTATCTGAATATCATGTATTTTTATTTCAATTTCTATTTAAACTAATTCAGCTAAAAACATTTTGATTGAATAAGTAAATTCAATTGAGCCACATTTGATAATCATTGGGATCTGTTATTATGCGATTGTGCTAAACAAACACAAATACATAACTCACAAGTTTTTTGGGAACGCATATTAACCAACAAACAAAACATCAGTTAGGTCATATTATCAGTAAGCAGGTTAGTTTTTGCAACACAAGGAATCGTATGGGACCTCTCAATGGTGAGAATAATTAAAAATTTGACGAAGAGAACAACAAGAACTGAAAAAGTTGAAAAATCCTTAAAAAATCTAAAAATGTATAAAATCAAAAACTTTGACTGCTTGCTATGATTGCTTCGAGTAAGATCATTCATTCAGGATCATCATCAAGTTAAAGCTTATGAGATCGGTCAGCATTTTTCGGCTAACTAAAGAATAAAAAAACATTCAAAAAGAGCAAATTCAAAAAAGTGATCGAGAAAAGTGCCAAAGCCATTAAATGAATTTTTCAGTAGAAAATTTTCTACTTTCAATTATTTTTTAACAGAAATGGGATTCTTCTCTTTAACAATTTAAGTCCAATAAATCAACAAAAAATGAACAAATACAATAAAACCATGAGATTTTTGAGAATACCCGTAGTATCAACGCCATTAAATTCAAAAGCTTTCATTGGAAGCTAATTAATACGCTAAGTTGTGCCTCGATAAGACAACACGGATGTTTGCTATTCATAATTTATCAATAAGACATTACAATAAGCCACTGACTATAAAAACAACAACAAACACAGACAGAAACTGAAAATTAAGCAGATTGTAGGCAGAATTTAAGTCAATATTAGGATAATATATAGGATTCCAAAAGAAAACTAAATTACAAAAAAATATCCAAAAATTTATTTAGAGTTATGAAAACTCGTGATTCGAACACTTAGCACCAATAGTTAGAAGATAAAACTACAAACTAGATAAAATCTGGTTGAAATAGAAATGGAGGAGGTGAAGCCAACACTGAGACTGACCTACAGTTTACAAAAGTAAGCTTAAGGTTGGTTAATTTTCAAAAAAGATTTCGAATTTTTTTAAAGTCTTAACAGACATCAAAACCAATAGTGTTCAACAAAATTCATTAAAAACGCTCAGTTATGCCTTGATTGGCAGACAAGGATATTTTGCATGAATAGGTAATCAATAAGACATTACAATAAGTCATTGACAATGAAAACAACAACAAATACAGGATGAATTCAAAAATTACGTAGAAAAGTTTGAGAAGAAAGTGTCGAAGCCAAATAAAGCATAAGCTTTTCTCTGAAAACAATTTGTATGATCACTTTAACGTCTCCATCTTCTCTATGCCAATGCAACAACCAAATTTAGGACAATGTGTTAAGATTCCAAGTGTTTCTTTTCCATTCTTTAAAATTTATGAAAACTCGTGCATAGAAGTCAGAACACCAATAGTTAAATGAATAGACCGCTAACTCAAATAATTTTGATTGGAGTAGGAAAGGAAGGGCTCCGGCCATTACTAAGACTGACTTACAGCAAACGAAAATGAGTTTAAGACTGATTAACTTTAAAAAAAATCGAAATTTTTTGAAGACTTAACAGCCTATAAATTCAATAGCTTTCAACGGAAGTCAATAAATACGTTCAGTTATGCCTTGATTGGAGGATTTGGGTATTTTTCCTGCACAGGTAATCAATTAGACATCAAAATAAGTCTTATGACTATGGAAACAACAACAAATACAAGCAAAAACCAAAAATTCAGTAGAAAAGTGCGAGAAGAAAGGGCAGAAGCCATTCAAATCATAATCTTTTCCCTAAAAGATACATCTATGATCCAATGAACCTCTTCTCAAAGCCAACGGGAGAGATCAGTATCAGGATAATGTGATAAGATTTCAAGAGGAAACAAAAAAATAAAATTACCCGAATATTTTTTTTCAAATTTTGAAATCTTTTGGCATCGAAGCCATATACAAAATAGTTAGAAGATAAACCCGCTAACCAGATTAACTTAGGTTGCAGTAGAAAGGAATGAGATCCTGTCATCACTCAGACGGATTTACAATTCTCAAAAGTAAGTTTATGATCGATTAATGTTAAAAACTTCTCGAAAAACCAGTTTTAAAGGCTTAACAGCCATTAGCGTTCCACTCAAGGCTCTAGATAGGTTCATTTAACGCTCATTACAAAACCTATTGAACTTTTAGTCAACAAGCCTTTGCCATTGTTCTCCAAGAATTTAGTAAAACCTCAAAAGAGTATCAAATTTTTATTTAAAATTACGAAAACTCAGAGTCGAAGCCAAAAAAAACAACGAGCGATTCTTTGAAAATTAATTCTTTGTTCATTTGGCTTCATTTCACTGTAAATCAAGTTTGTCATTAATGGAACTTTGATATTAAAAAGGACTAGTCTGCAGTTGACCTAAGAAAACAAACAAAGTCGTTTTGTTTAGTAACTTCCCCAATGAGACCCGAACTAGTCTTTTCCATCGCCTTTTCTCTATTTACAACTTTAAACTAATTCATTTTTGATGTGAAATTTCGAATTAATGTGTTTTAGAAAAAAAATTAATTTGAAGAAAAATTGCACAAAAAGTGAACAAAATCACGCCAAATATCCAGTGTTCACTCAAAACTTCAATCCTCGATAACTCCTCGAAACAATCGAAATTCAAGAAAATCTTTTTCGTTTCGAATTCTACAATGGACGAGCTTTTTAATTATACCACTCACATTTCTCGACGATGAATATATCGATCGGCGAAAATTGTCCGATTAAAAAAACCCATTTGAGTATATAGTTCTTTAGTTCCTTCCCCCACAAGTGGGGTCAGAACAAACATCAATTTCGAAGACCAAATATCAAAACTAAGACCCCAAAGTAGTAATAAAGAATCTGAAAACAGGTATTAGCAACTGTTTACCTCATTTCAATGCAGTAGCATGACGCAAAACTTTTTCTTTTTCTCCTGCTATCAGAAAAACTGTTATCAAAAGTTCAGTCAAAGCAATTCTTGAAGACAATTTTTCACAGAAAAGCTATGAAAGAAATGTGTTGGAAAAAGCGCGTTAACATTTTCAGAAAACACTTTTTTTCTTCGGAAAATATTGCGATTACTGACAAAATTAGATTGCGCATTTCCAGAGATTGGATTGTTCTAATTTATCGAAGAAATGAAACAAGATCGGGAAAAAAATAGAAGAAATTTGAGTTCACATAAGCGACCACAGACATTTTGGGTTGCAATACATGGAAAAATTGCTCAGTTATCCAAACAAGCTGAAAGTTTAAATTGTTGCAATACTTTGAAAATTTTTGAAAATGATGCTTTACCGTATAGTTCAACCAAATGAAGTTTCTTGGCATAAATCAAATTCCGTCGGGGATTTTTCCCAGAAAGGGAGTGAAATGTTCTGTAGCGATCAAAATATAGTCCGAAACTGAATCTTATTCGAGATGAAATGTTGAAACAACGATCACAAAAACAGACCTTTTTTGGGAGAAACGTTGGAATAAAAAATAGCACGAATTTGATGTATCTTCTTTTGCGCGTTCGTGTATTTTCAAAAAGATTTTCGTTTGTCAATAATTAACGTAACTTCCATTGAATATACCACCCGTTTTTGAAAAACCTGGAACAAAAAGTTGATAGAGAAACAATATCCTTAGAAACTTTTTAATTTAAGAGGCCATATCTTTTCAATTCTACATTTGTTTGCATTCTTGAATTAGCAGGATGTTTTTCTTGTTTTGACTATCTCGAACAGCTCTGAAGATTTTGTCATTGTGAAAAAGGCAAATATATAAATTTTTTACCAACCATTTCGGCCAACAATGTGAAGAACTTTTACGTTTTGATTTTATATCTTTTTTCAAAAGGTACTGAGAAAAACTCGCCTCTCAAACAATGCGTCCTTACCTCATCTATGTGATCTTCAATTCGTTCCCTGCCGAATCTAGAGGAGCCTAGGTCGCTCTACTGTTAACTTCACAGATTTTGTTTTCCTCCATTGTTCGAAGCAAACTTATAGCATACTGTTTTTCCGCTGTTTGAAAAATTGAACGCCGCAATTTTTTGAAAAAATTTTCATTGCAAAATTTGTTTTCAAGGAGTTATACCAGTTGAAATTTTTAACAGATTCAATCTCAGCATTTGGTGAGCAATTAAAAAGAAAAACGCGATTACTTTATAAAAACCATTTTCCCCTTAGTTGTATAACATCTCAGCTTGTTTATATAAATAGTTGTTTTTATTATATTTACTTCTACGAAATGTAAAAATGCCGAAACTTCTGCTGTCAACAGGTCAGACGAAGGCAACGCTCAGGCGAAAAACCAGCAGTACCAAAAAATGCATTTTAAAAATCCGAGCAAGACAGGACAGTTAGTTGGTAACTGCATTTAATTTATCAGATCAAAAGTTTTTTTAGCGCATCCCAGTGATTTTCTCACAGCAGTTTTCAAAACATACTTCGACTAACGTCCAGCAAATTTTCTCAAACGACTGAGGAGTGATTCACTTCTTCAGTAGCTAGCTGGGGTTCCGGAAGGCCAGCTTCAGTTTAATTAAATGAAGGGGAACTTAGAAAAAAATGTGGCTTAATGGGGGCTGACATGTCTAATTAGCAAAAATCGGCCCCGCACTCAACAATTTTCAGTCTTCTCAGCACTTGCGGTGATTTGTACTCTATGGCTAGTCGAACTCAAAGAGAACCGCTCGGCAACTTGATGCACTCCTCATCTTACCTCCGTATCTTGTTTTCGATGACCAAGCCCCGACTGGTTAGACATGCCGTCTGAAGTAGCAACTAGTGGAGGCCAAAATCTTCCGATGAGGTGAGAAAACAGTTCTGATAAAGCCAGCCAGTTGGACAATTAAGACTCAGTTTTTGTTTTTCAAAATTGCCAAATCTGATTAGATTGACATCGACGCAGACGCGAGTTCACACTGTCACATTGATTGTCTCCGCCTTACAACGTTGTCCTTTCAAAATGACATTATTTCTTGTCATTTAAACGTAAATACTCAATATAAAATTTTCCTCGCGTAACCTAAATGGGTGAGATATTTTTTAAATAATCAACTTATTCGTGGTCAACAATAGTAATCAATATAATATAGCTTCGATTAATCACTAATCAACAACTAAGTCGTCAGCCACATAGTCCGGTCATGCTAGTTAGTTTATTGTATAACTTTCGCAAGTACTAAAGGATCCGCGTCCCATAATTAGAAAGGATATTTGACTATTGTTTGTATTCACCATCTAATTAAATCATTTTTCAAAACTTGATATCTTTCCCATGCATCACTATTCCTTTTTCAAAGTACACGGAATCTAAATAGTTTCAAATAAGCCTCTTTTCGATTTTAGAAAACAGAAGAGGGTAGCAATCAGAAAGGGTTATATGCGGTTTCAACTAGGAATCGCTTCAAGACTATGATTATCAATCCGTTTATTTGAATAATTTGAAGATTTAAGAAGTTGAATTTGAGCTAGTTTAAACTTTCCGTTGTTCTCTTCTATCCACATTCCAATGTCAGGGCAAAAGTTTAGACGCCAATGTATGGTTTTCTAGCTAAGAAACGGCTAAAAAAATTACCATCAGTGCCTTTGATTAATGGAAGAGAAAGTCAGTAAACAATGAATGCACCAATAATTTGGTAGTTCTTTCACTAAAAAAGCCAACTTAACAATTGACGCCAAAATAACGCCTTCAAGAAATGTTTTAAACAGCTTTCGAAGCTCATTTCAAATTAACATATGAGACAAGATGTGACAAGATTTCTTTTTGCAACAAGTAAATTAAAATTATAACCATATGGTTAAATATGCTTGAAACAAAAAATACTTCAAATCATACAAACAAAATAATGAACATCAATCATTTTTATTAACGAACCACAAAAAATTTTATTCCGATTGTTTTTCTCAAAATAAAAATAACTTTTAAAAGCTCCTACTTCACTATTCAAAGGAATTTTTTCATGTTGTGAGAGCAAGAATCAATCAGCGTTTTCTTTAAAAAGTTCATTTTTTGCAAACCGAAGCCAGTGCGGTAACTTATTCCATTTTGTACGCATTGACGAGCAATCGAATTCGTTCCAAAGTTGGTTTTGACATTCTGTCTAATTTTCAATTGTTTTGTTCGAATGTTTGATGGAGACTCAGATTACCGTGAAAATTTTCAGAATTTTATGATCTGGCTACATCATGAAATTTGATTAGCGACATTTTTGCTATCAATAGCTCAGCTGGTGGAACCTTTGTCTGAATTAGCAGATCTCTCGCTTTGTAATACTTTTTGCGTTGAAAGCACAACTTTACACCCCAATTAATCTGTCGATTATAGCGTTTTAGGTTTACTGAAGATGAATTTTGAAAAAAGATACCCGAAAACGATAAGTGTGAAAGCACAAGTGATTTTGAAAGAAGAATGCGCGCATTCAGAGGAATTTGATGTTTTATTAGGTATATTGGTCTTATAGCATGACCCATCTTTTTTTAAGGTTTTATTCAGCTGCTCATCGAAATTAAGGTTCCTGTCAATTTGAATACCAAGATAGCTGCAACATTTTTTGTGTTGTGAGAACTTAGTTTTTGTGAAAACAGATCCGAAATCAGAATTATTGCGCGAGAAAAAGATAAATTCGTTTTTGTTTGTATTCAAAGCTAGTTTGTTCATCTCTATATAATCTGCTTTTTGTAAAGTTTCCTTGACTTTCGCATGTGAGCTTTTTTTCTTTCCACAACAAAAAATACTGGTGTCATCTGCGAATTGAATTCCTCTCTCGATTGTGTTTATATTAGACGAAAATTTCTCGCTTATAAAAAAATGAGTGGTCCTAAAACAGTTTCCTGTAGCTAACCGTGATTCGCAATTTCAAAATCGGAGAACAAGCCATTAAGTTTCACTTTTTGTTTGCGGTTGAAAAGAAATGAAAACAGCAATTCTTTTCTTTCCAGGGAAAAATCAATTTTTTTCAATTTCTATTTTCAATATTTTCAATATTTTCAATATTTCAATTTTTTTTAAAGTTATGCGAAATGAAAATTAAAACTTACAAGAACTAGAAAAATAGCAACAGTTTCTTTGCTTTGATCTAAATTAGAAAACTGAGACATCTAAATGTTTCAACCAGATGTGAAACTGCATCGGTTGCTGACTTTTTTAATGAAATTCAAATTGCTCTTTATTATTTTATGCTTTAAATGAATTCCGACATCTGAGTCAGGAGGCGCCCAATTTTTTTGCAAAACTCGGAGTTACACAAATTGATCGATAGTTTGTGCTATCCATTCTATCACTTTTTTTGAAAATTGGTGTTACAGAGGCTAGTTTCATTTTAGTTGGGAAACTTTTCCCTGAATGCATTCATTTAAGACGAACAGTAGATGTACGCCTTTAGCTAATTTGCAAGACTTTGAGAAAAATTGATATTTCACAAGGTCCTGCTGCTTTGTTATCGTCCACTGAGTCAATGACTGAATAAAGTTCATTATTAGTCACAGCTCTGAAGGTGAATTCAGGTTTATTAAGTTTAGCAAGGTATTTACAAGCGATACCTGCACCTCTGAAAACTAAATTCCCCCGATACAGCGACAAACGCGTTAATGGGTGCTGCGTTCAGTTACAGCGACAAACGCATTAATGGGTGCTGTTTTTTTGAAGGAAACAATGTAACAACAAAAATTTTGAAGGAAACAAATGTATGAATCAACTGTTTTAATAAAATAACAAACATTAGGTTTGCAGGAATAATAATTTACAAAGATTCGTTTATGAATTTCAATATGTTTTTCTTTTCCCATAAGTATGCTGAAAATGAAAAATATCAAGAAAAGTAATCTAGTTCTACATTTCAACAAATTATCAGCCAAACTTATAAAGAGTTTGAGGAAAGAAACCAAAAAAAAAACTGTTATAATAATCAAAATTTTCTCCGAAATTTCCGTTGAGAATTCTCGGTTTTACTTCAGTTCCGACACTGTAAGTTCATGATGTACATAGAAATTCCCAAACATTTCTCACAAGTTTAGGTATACCATGACTGACTGATTGGTGTACTCCATCATTGCTGATCTTTCGTTTCAATTATACTATCCAAAAAACATTTTTGTCAAAAACGCCACTCAACTACGGTGTCACATTTTCTAACGCTTCATTCTATTTGTCTAGATTTTCATTACTTTCGCTGCGACCAAAAAAAAATTTTTACTGGTGGAATTTTGCAAAGTGGAACTTTGAGTGGTGACAGTTTCTTTAATATTTTTGACACAGATTCCATTAAAAAACCAGCTGTTTCATAACCACTAATTCCTGAATCAATATTGTATGTCCATGTATAATAAGATTTTCAATCTTGTGACAACCGCTGTATTGTTTTAAAATATTGGATAGGTCTTCAACTTTTGCTGAAGGATAAGAGCCTATTGCTTGACTTGGTCTCAGATCTTTCACTTGAACTTTTTTGTGTAAACTAGCCGAGGTAATAAGTGTCTTTGTTGACCTGATTATAAACTTTGGATTATAAATCTTTAATCTTTTAGGTGTAATAATAATTTTTGAACATTGAAGTTGAACATTCACTTACCAAGTCTTCTTTCCTCATTTTCTCGAATCATTCCTCTCTTTACGGACCTCTGGTATTGTTTCTTTCAAAAAAAGCAGTGGCTTGTTTGTTTTACAAAAAAAGCATGCTACTGACTTCTTTGACTTAAGATAGACTGTTTCCGAACATATATCAAAAACTATTTTCGAAAGATAAGCAAACACAAAAAAAGAATGTTCCTAAGAATCCCTATGACGTTCTCTCGCATTATTCTGCTAAACAACACTGAATACACTACATCTGAAAACGCCATAAAATCTGCAGAAGTTACAAAAAGAGCAATTCAGATTATTTGGTGTTCAATATGTTGTAGACTTGTCATTAAAAAAGCAAAAACTGTGGATGCTCGTTGGCTGGCCCAATTTAGTTCTTGCTAAAGAATTAGCCTCAAGGGGACAAAATGGTGATGCGTACAGCCAATTAAAATTGCTTATGACTTGACAGAGAAATTTTCAGCCAATCAACACCGAGTATTTGAGCATTGAAAGTTCATTTAGTAGCAACAAAAATCTAAAGCAATTGAATGAATATCGAGTAATTAGAAAGGGCAAAAGCCATCCCTTATCGAAACGTGTGACTTGATATGATCACAACCGAACATGAGATCAATTTACACAAATAACTACTTTTCGTGGTAATCAATTAGTATTATAGGGTAACTAAAGGCAACTTTCTACATTTGGCTCTTTTTAAATCAAGCCAGATTTCATCACTTTTTAATTGCGACTCTCACACATGTTTACAGTGAAGTTCAGGTTTTTACAGTGGTCAGGTTAAAAATGAAAAATTAAAAACTTGCAAATTAACTTCGAGACCACGGTGAAGCTCTCTATGCTGAAAATCGGAGTTTTTAAGATAAATTTGATTCAATATCAGTTATTTACAAGAGAACACATGAAGATATCAAGAGTACTGATCGGTTGTTTTACAAAGCAATATTAAAACGTCAGTTTTAAAAGAACAACTTTAACAACAGATAAAAAATCAAAACTCTAGCCTGGTCAGTTTCTAAAATCGGGGAATACATATCGATCACCTATGTGCATTGGCCACCGATATAAAAAGCAAACATTGAAATTGTCAACTAAATTAGTCTGAGCACTTTTGAATGTACTTTTTAAAAAAGACTATTGTTTTCAACAGAAATGATTGAACAAGAACAGAAACTGAACAAAAATTAAACGCATGAAATCACAATAACCAACGGCCGTCAAGCACTAATCGAAAAAAAGTTCCCACAGCTTCGAAAACAAGTTCCCACAACTTACAAGCCCTCTATTATTTCGCGCGAGATTCGTGCGATATCAAATAAAGCAATAGAAATTTAATTGATAAAAAAGTACTTCATCATATTACTACGCGAATACGAAAACTCCGGAGATCTAGCTAGAACGGCAATTACTTCAAAAGATTTCTTAGGAGTTTAGGCCGTAGTTAAATTAAACTTGTTATTAATAGAACATTAGAAGCAGCTGATGACAGAATTTACAGATCGTTTAAGCACAACGATAATCTTAAAGCTGAATTTTGTTGTTTAACAGTCGTTAAAATTTGATTGCATGTATTTTGGGCGAATACAATTACATGGAGTAGTTTTTTATCAGACTTGAATGATTTATGATCGATCACAAAAGAAATCAGAACGTTAGCTGTTAAAGGTGTATGTTCTCTTTGCTTCAAATTGCAATAGAGGTGATAGAAACTATCCGGACCTATACTAAAATTCGTCTAATAAATTAAACGTAGAGAATTCGCTCATCAATAATTGCTCCGATAGAATTTTCAATTGGTTCTGATCGTTTCATTCGATTGTTACTCTTGTAGCGCGCAAACACGCACCATCAGTGCATTAAAAAATGACTGATTATCGTCGGAAGTACTGTTCTTGAACGACTAGAGGGAGCTTTAATCTATTGCGGTCTTTTGATGGTTTTGCGATACTTATGAGAACTGGGAATGTTTTTGGGGTCAACGTTCCCGATTATTAGCAAACGGATTAAATACTTTCAAATTAAAAAAATGTTAAATTGAAGCCTGAACCAACCCACCCAGGCTCTCCTTGCAATGCCTGAAGACAGTTTCACTTCGACATCGCCGCATTTTTCAGTGAGTAGGTTGGCAAATCAGGCGCGTATATATTGTGTCTGATGTGGGCATAGCCACCTCTTGGACAATGAAAACAATGAGCTACCGTGACTGATTCTCCGCATGCACAGGATGATGGTATTTTAACCGGGTCCCAGCCGTAACTGAGGCCAATTCCATCATTAGATTCTCACTCCGTTAAATCAAAATTGTTTCAGCGGGAGATCATTCAACCAGCGGGGTGCTCCTCTTTCCTTTGCGAGATCTAAGAAATATGCTTCGTTTTCATCAATGAAGTTTGAAGTTGTAAAATTTTCTCACGCGCCTTTAACTTTTTCTTCTCTGAATTTCTCCTGTTTTTGCTTAACAAACAATTGCCTTCTCAGCGCTAGATTCATTCAAAGGTTTACACAGTTGAAAATGTCTTAATGCCCGTTTGCACTTTTTTGAGGTAGTAACATGTAGGGGATCTTCTCTCACTGGACAAAAATAGTTTTCTATACTAATCGTAGAAAGAAGGATGATTCTACATTTATGGGATTAAATCTGCCCTGACTATTTCTGGGTGTTCTCGCAATTGATGTGACTGAGAGAGAAATTTAGCAAAATTTTGCATTAAAGACACATATATTTACAATAAATGGTTGGAACTTCATTCGAGAGCACTTAAAATCAGCGGATTATTTATACGCTTTATTTATACGCTTTGGACTTTCTAATGTCTGAGTAATATTTTTAGGTATCCTTGGTTGTTCCATAATCACTCTATACTATCATTGTAGTGCTTTATGGTTAACAAACTGAATCCATCTATTTTGAAATCTTCAACCGAATATATTTTTTAATTTCTTCAGTTAGTTCGGAGTAAAAGCTGTCAAGCTTTACTGAAATGTTTTCGTTTTTACTGTTGAAACGTCCAAAACATTTACCTGATACACATTTTTTACAGAAAACTGTAGATAAAAACGTTTTCTACTATTAACATCGAAGGTTCCGTGTTTACGTATTGAAACAGTTAAGTAAGCAGCTAAATATAGGTAATATATAGCACGTCGAGCACGTGCCTATATTGTTATCGCTGTTGCCTCTGTCAGGTTCTGATTTCTTGAGACCTTAAGGCATTGAAATTTCAGTCGCTGAAGAATTTAATTGAAAACAAATCTAAAGAGTAAAATATACAAATCATGCTTTATTAGATTTCCTAGAGTTACTTGCAATCAGATATGTTCCTCCAAGCATAGCTAATACAGTGAAACCTTGGGCTGCAATTCGATATCTCATAAATCTATTTGACTTCATTCTGTCTCCTCGGATCATAGCACCCAACCCTCCCACTAAAGCGCAAACTGTTGCTACCACTCCAATTGGCACAAGAGGATTAGACTTTGTCTTCCTGATCACCTTTTGACCAAAGGTCTCAACTTCATATATTGATTTTGTACGCTGGTTAAACGCTTCCACATTCGGACTCGATTCACTCGTCATCCTGTCACGCAATTACTTTCAAGCAACAAGCATTGATCTAAAACAAAGATTGTTTTCAAATGATTGCAGCTTGTTTCATGCCTTTCAGAAGATCCAAATTTGCAAGGAGCTTTATTTAGGACTGCAAATTTTTTCCATTACAGTCCCCCATGAAATTTTAGCCCCATTATGGTAATTTTACCGTGACTGGTGGCTATATGTTATCTCACAACTAACCTGGAGGGGAAAGACCCAAGACTAGTAGTAGTAGATATATAAAGACAAGATATATAAACGTCAATTAAAACCAATTCCCCGTCTAAATGAGGTAGTCGTTCAACTCCGGGGAGGGGGTGCAGGTCAACTTCTATAAACTATAAAATTCTGACAGTAGTTATAAGTTGTACTAAAGCCGGAACCAAAAAGCCAATTCGCTGTAAGATCTAATCGAGACCATATAAAGTTAAAACTCACTAGATTTCCTAGAGTTTAAATAGTTTCATATCAATGAATGCTATGACAAGGACTAAAAACCCGAAATATCCTACCTGCAAGAAGTCAGTGAAAAATGATGATATGACGGCCATTTGTTGCGAAAAGTGTGGCAACTGGTATCACGGAGTTTGTGTTTCTCGGAAAATCGATGAAGTTAAATGGCTTCGCGCATCCCGAAATTGTGTTTGGCTTTGCGAGATAAGCATAAGCAGCAATATTTTTACCACTGATGCTAAAATTACCTCAGTTCTTGAATCATTCGAAAACAAAATTTTAACTGTGCTCGATAATGCAATACCCAAGGCCATTGAAACAGTCGCTGAAATGGAACCTGATTCTGTAGCTGTAAAAAAATCTGATTTCAGAAACAAAAAGCTTAAACTGTACTATAAGGGCGATATTGTTCCTGTCATGGAGGTAGCTTCATGATTGGAAAGCCTCTTCTGTTTGCTTCTTAATTGCTAATCAGCCAGAAGCCTTGAGAGACGTCATAATATTTTGAAATTCGCTTTGACCTCGGATGCAAATTTTGTCTTCCTTGCTGAAACCTGGCTCTCGGGAGAAATAAATAATTCTGAAGTTTTTTGGGTTCCTGTTATTAAATAATATCACGTAATGATCGGGAAGTTGGAGAACATGGAGGAGTTCTGATTGCATCACGTTCTAACGGCGATTTAGAAGCCTTAGATTTAACGATTGAAACCTTTTCTTTTTGTTGTTGCTGTGCTGTTATCTGTAAAGGAATTTTACCACTTCGTTAATGTCTACATACCTCCAGCGTCGTCGCGGTACTCGATTGAAATATCAACCGTTGCATATTGTTTTAGCCAATACATCAATCTTTTTCTTCTTTTGCTTATTCTAGAGGTATAGCAAATTATTCCTACTATTTTCTTGGTGACTACAATTTTCCGGGAATTGATTGGACAACCTTAACTGCTAAATGCACTGTCGAACGACAATTTCTTGACATCGTCAATAACTGTGGTCTAAACCAGATAAATAACATGCCAACACACAGTCGCGGCAACATTTTAGATCTAGTTTTGTCCACAGTAGACTCTCTCCTATGCGGTTTTAGATGCCTCTTTTACTGACCACAATGTTATTTGCTTTCAAGTGGCGTTTTATAGTCGCAGCACTTCTGCAATGGACTATACTAAATCGTCTTTCAAGGCACTCAATTTCAATAAAGAATTGACACAAATTTATTGGACAGAATTGACACAAATTTATTGGATTTTGTCTTCTGATGCGTCCCTTCACCTTGACTACTATCAATCTTGGTATGATTACTTTTATTCGGCTCTGTCAAAATCTTTGAAATTTAAGCGCAAAAAGCGACTTGACGTGCCATTTTTCTTTTCTCCTCATACAATGCATCTATTGAACAAACGTGACACAGTTATCAGAAAACTATCAAAAGCGTTCTCTACCAACTTAGACTTTCAGAGGCTAAAACTGAATGAAGAAATTGATACTTCTATTGAACTGGACAGATTCTCCTTGGTTGAACAGCTCAAATTGAAAAATACAAAGCATTGTTATAGATTGCTGCGATCACTGAAATCAAATTCGATGTATCCTTCCTCGATGTTTTTCGGTAGCATCAAAGCTAATAGCAGCTTTGAGAATGCTCAGCTTTTTAATACGTTATTCAGTTCGGTGTTCAAAGCCGGTTCATGCCTTTTACCAGAACTCCAAGCGGATGGTAGCATCCACTTGGAAGATTTCTCTTTCAATACTGACGACGTGTACAATTTGTCAAGCAGAAATCCTGACGATTCATCAATGGGCATGGACGCAATTCCTTCTTTTGTACTGAAAGAGTGTGCTCAAAAATTGTCACCATTGGTCTTCGAGTTTTTCTTGCGGATTACTAAAACTCAGCAGTGGCCTTCTCAGTGGAAAACATCAACCGGTACTCCGCTTCACAAATTTGGGTCAACATCCGATGTGACAAACTACAGACCTATCGGCATCCTACCTAAATTGTCAATTGTTTTTGAGCGTTTAATATTCAACTTCAATTACCCACGAGTCTGTTCCAAAATAAAACGTGAATAGCACAGGTTCATGAAACATAGTCGCACGGTCACCCAACTCAAATCATATTTGGACAAAGTTTATGCTGCTAAAGATACAACTCACAATTGCTTGACAGTATATTTTGGTGTGAAAAAAGCTTTTGATTCAGTTTCGCACAGGTTGCTGTTACATAAATTATTTTTATTTGGTTTTGATTACAATCTCCTAATGCTCTTTCAATCATATCTCACAGGTCGAAAGCAAGTTGTTAAAGTTGAGGGATGTTTTCGAGTGAAGAAGTGGTGACGTCAGGAGTTCCTCAAGGTAGCGTGCTGGGTCCACTTCTCTTTATCATTTTTATTAGTGATGTTAAAGACTCAATACAACATTCTGAATATTTTCTTTATTGCGATTACCTTAAACTGTTTTCTGTTTCTTCAATTGACAAAATTCAAAATGATATAGACAGCTTATCCTCCAGGTCAATTTTAAAGGAGTTGGAATTTCATCCGGACAAGTGTAAAATTTTGTCTTTTAGTCAACACTGCAACAATGCTGAGATCTCTTTAAATGGGTCGCGCTTGAAACACGTGGATTCAATTGTAGATTTGGGCATCATTGTGAACAGTTTATTGTGTTGGAATAAGCATGTTGACCTCAGCATTGCAAAGGCTACAAATTTTTAAATTTTTTGAAACGTAGTGTTCCAATCGGAGTTAATGTTTCTAGAAGAAAACTTTTATATAAATCGATGGTTTCGTCTATTTTGGAGTACGGATTGCCTGCGTGGTATCATTCAATTTCGGCATTGCAAAGGTTGGAAAAATTTCAACACCGCTGTCTCAAATGGGTTCTGATTTGTAAAAAGTCTTACCTTCTAGTTTGAAAGTCTTGGACATCTTGCCCGTTTCTTTTCAGTTAATAAGAACAGACCTACTCCTTCTATGGAAATTACTAAATTGTTTTATTGATTCGAATTTTAATGCAACTTTTGTCACCTCGACATCAAGAATTCATCACTTTGGACATTTTGAAATTTCAAAAAACAGGAAATTTAAGACAGATGAAAACTTTTTGAATCGATGTCAACGTGCCACAAATCATCTGATGCGAATGAAGATCATCGAGTTTGACATGTCTAAACGTCAGTTTACGTATGCAATTGACCAATTTTTAAGCACTCGAATTGAATACTTTGACCTGGAAAACTCATGTTCTTTTTATATGAAGTGCTGTTGCACTTTTTGCAGAACTTAGTCTTAATTTAATCACCTTTTGATCTGTAAAAACTGTTTTAGCATTCTTTGTACGCTTTTATGTTCTTCACTAACAAAGAATTGAGTCTTTTACTACTAGTAGTACTACTATAGCCCCTTCTAAAATTCTAACAGCTTCCATTCGAAACTAATCGTCAATTTAAAGTTTAAATAAATCGTCGAAAAAACAAACGTTTTCGAACTTCAACGTCGGGTGAAAACTATCAACCTCATGTTCAGAAGTACAACCAAAAGAATTTGTGAATATATGTTGTTGATAAGGCTTTTCTGCATCAAGCCGAGGTGATTGCTCCCATAGCAGTTTGGTCTCGGTTTCACTATCTTCCGCAATCGGGGCAATAATAAATAATAATAATAATAATAATAATAACAAAGGCTTTAGGAAAAATCCAACCGGGTTAATCTCCCGGCAAAATGAGTTGTTCAGTCAGTCAACAAAGTACTTTATCAAAGTTGTTTCTTCAAGTCTCTACAATTGAACACAAATATAGATTTTCTCAACCCGGAGGGATTGAAAAAATGTGTGTTAAAGGAAATGTGGAAGTTTGCTAATAAATGTTTTTGCTATCAAAATATCTGCAAACGGCAGTTTCATTGCGACTGCGGAACGTGCAGAATTTGGCAAAATTTTAATGTGTGACTCTTGAGCAAATGGCCCCCTCAGTGATAACTGAAAATCCTCGAAACAAACAACAAACAATTTGGGCATCCTTATAGCAGCCTGGGTAACTTCTGCATATGCTGTTGATCCAGTAGTTCATCACGTCCGAAGTTGTTGCAGGTATTAGTCACATAACATGCGCGGAACCAAAAATCAGAATTGCATCTTTTCAGGCGAAAATTTGTAGATATAAAGTATCGTGTCACTGTAATTCTTGTTGGGCCCGGTTCTGAGACACGGACAAACTTTTGCCAGCCCAAGTCTAATTCTCCGGTCAAGATTTTCTCATACAGGAAGATGACGTGGAGTTCATGGTAGAGTGACAACAGAAGTATTTCTAGATTCTGCAGACTGTCCACGTACCACAATCTCTATCCGCTCGAAATTCAACCTTGCTCCTTTTCTTAACACATTTTCAAGTAACGTTAGCTCAGTTTTGCTAAGAAGCCAGAGAGAACTACCGTAGCTGAATACCGGTACGACGTTGCTTTTGAAAGCATTCTTCTCATTGATCGAACTCATATTAGAAATCTTTCTCTGATGAACGTAAAGAGCATTCAAGGCCTTACACGCTCTCGCGATGATTTGTAAGACTATGTGGCACCAAGCCCAATTCTATCATTTCACCTGATATACCTCGCCTATTTCGATATGCAATGGTTTCAAGGTAACCTTTTATGGGCAGACCTAAATTCTTCTTGACGTTGACAGCCATAAGATTTTTTGCACACCAATTCCAGGTATTGTTGACGTCAATCGCAACTGTAACGGTGTTTGTCCCAATTACATCGACATCATCAGCATAACCGTAGCTCCGTGAGATAAAATATTCTGGCAGGTAATTTACAAAAAGCAGGAAGAGGAGAGGGCCCAAGAGAGAAAATTGGAGAACTCCACTGTTAACTTGAAAAGTAGTAGACGAAGAATTCTAAATTTGACGCGTTGTTGTCTTCTGATGGGATGGTTTTCTACTAGCTTCAGGCTTGCTCTCTGAAAGCAGATTTTCTGGAGCTCTAATAGGAGACTGTGAAGCCTTTTTCGAAAGTCAACTTAGAAAGAGATTAGATAGGAACTGTCGACGTTATCCAGATTTATCAGTTTTTTTGTTATTGTGCTGAGAGAGAGAGAGAGTGCAAGTGATTTGTCGAGAGATAGCACTAGTTCAACAAAGAGGTCATTGTATATACTGTCCGGTCCTTTTGTTCTACTTGTCGAGAGCCAAAAGTGTCCGTTGAATTTCTCCGTAGTTAAACTGCAACTCTGTTATCAAAGGTAGTGGGCATTCAGACTTTTTTGTTTGGACTCTACAGCAAAAAAGAGAGCCGAGGATTGTATTGGATGAGAAGATTGGTTTTTTCAGACGGGAAATCATTTCAGATGATTCTGAATCTACGAGAATATGCCATTCTTGAAGATTTTCTTTCAAATGATCTTTGATCTTCATTGAGGATGACTGATATTTAGATTTGAGCGGCTTCATTGTTTTCATAATAGGGGTTTAGAATTGTTGGGGGTTTGTTTTAGAGAGTTTTAGCAAATTGGCGATCGCGAGCCATAGACTAAAGAGGCACGTTTTCTGTAGTTATATGGCTGACAGTGATATCATTTATGGAAGAAGAACTTTTTGTATTTTTCGTTGCAAAGTGCTCTTTTTTTCTTTCTGGTGAGAGATTGGTTTGCGCTCACTTAAGGAGCTAACGGGGATCATATGGGCATTTGCCAAAAAATTGATTTTTACCGTTGCAAACTCATGTATAATTTTATAGAGCCAAAGAAACCATTGCTCACGCAAGAAATCCACAGCATTAAAGCAGCATGGATTGAAAAGATTGACATCAATGATTTCAATTATTTTAATTCAATTTCCCTTTTTAGACAAAATCCGGAGAAGTCGATACCCTTCATGGCTGTAAAAAATGTTTGATGAGAGAACAACTTATTGAGTTGGAGTTTGACGGAGACTGGTGGGTGAACACAACTGAAAAGATTATCCCTCTTGTACCTCAGTGGAAACATTCAGGATCTTTTTCGGATTGTTTGACATATGAACAAAATTGAGTGAACAAAATTGAGTTTGACATATGAACAACAGATGAGTCAAAATTTTTTGGATTACTGCAAAATCATGTTCATGGCAAAATATCGGAGTTTTGTCTTTCAACTCAGCGTCACCAGGAGTTCTAATACCAGTCAGCTTTTCTTGTGCAGTGGATGTTTTCCTTTCTAGATGACATTGGTTTATTCTGATTTCAAGCTTTTGGCTTCATTTGAAGGATAGTTATGATTTATTTAACACCATTATCTCCGATTTAAGATTTTTATCTTTTTTTCCTGCGTTTGATTCATCCAGCTGCTCAGCGTCATCTTTACTTGTTTTCTGATGCATACACGTTCTTTGCAAAAAAACGCTTTTTCATCAAGCGCGTCGATAGCGTTTAAGGCAACATCAGACAAACCCGTGCATGTTTCAGTTAGATGCATGGCCCACCAACAACCACAAGATACTCATTCATTTACTGGGTCGAATTTTGTGAATTTGCTTAAAATTATCCGACATGGAAGCCATCGTCCTACACGTAAAGCTGAGAAAATACATAGGCCACACCGAGCCAGAGACTCAAGGAGCACGCTTGTGGTTCCGACTTAGAAGAATGAAAACTTATCCTCCTTATCGATGTGCTGTTTCTTTGACCCGTCTTCTGAGTGGCTTCGTAGTTTACTTCCTCGAGTCTTGAAGATCCTTTTGAGATCCGTGAAGTAATAAAAGACAACCCCGAGGGTGCGCATTTGTTGGTCTTTCAACTGACGAAGGAAACAATATTTGCAAGAAAATTGGAGTCTGCCTACTCTGACTTTCTGAGAAAGGGGTTTGAGATATGACAATGGCTTCTAGTGATTGCAATTCGTCGAAGATTTTGGGAGCACCCTGTTGATTGCAATATACAATTGCAAACAGGTTTGCTATCTTTTGAACAGCTAGCAGATCCCTAACCACAACTGGAATGTTTCTTTTTGTTTTGTATTGTGGCAAGATCGTGTTGTTAATCTCAAGATAATCCTTTCTCTTCTATGTCAATAGAGAGTAGACAGTTGAAAAAGTTCTTCTCCTGTCCCATTGAATTTGGGTTGAGGCTCAATCCAGGAGGCGCAAGGACGAAATTGTTCAAGTTCCCATCAGCGGCTGAAAGCCGTTTTGATTGAGTGACAGGGAGCTATCAGCGATAGCTTTCAGCATAGAGACTAGAAGGTTTATGGGGATTGATTTGGACTGGTTCTTGAATTTTTTTCCAGATAGGGGATAATGAGAAAGATGTTGAGTCCGATGATAGCTGCAGGTCAAATGATATGATCATAAATATCTTTCCAAAACCCCTCCATTGATAGTCTTCCACGAGAATTTGACATTATTATTTAAACTCTTTAATAGAAATATTATTATCACAGAATATAGTCCCTATATATATATATATATATATATATATATATAATATATATATATATATATATATATATATATATATATATATATATATATATATATATATATATAAATCATAAAATATAGTCTATGTGCATAAAACTCTCCTGGAAAGTCAGCACCAGGCGATCAACATTAAAAAAATACATCTTTTGAGTCCCAGAGGCTGGAAAATTCTAATTTTTTTTAAGCAGACTGTTGGTAACGTTGGCAGATCGTAAATAAAAGTTTTCTCTGAATTCCTCGATTCACAATTTTCGAATTTCAACTATTCTGCTTTTTTCTAACATATTGGTCAAAAAAGTTTACATCAATGGAAAAAACATCCCCTTTATCGTGGTAGAGTTTAGCCAAAAAATGAGCTGCAAAAACATAGGATCAGGTCAATCTGTTCAATTATAGACTCTGTCAATTTCGCTCTGAATTTCAAGCTAGCCTTTGTTAATATAACATTTTCGGGTCCTCTGCGTTAGGCTAGGAAGTACTAAATTTAAGAAAGTCAGCCGGTTATTTATGAAGAAGCAAAGAGTAAGGGGCCCAAAATGGATTCTTGCTGAGCGTCACTGCATACGTCAAGAAGGTTCAAACTGACACCTTGGCATCTAAGGTTTTGCTTATGGTTACATAAATAGTCACAGAAGAGATGAAGTGCGCTTCCACTCACACCAGCTGCCTCCACTCTTGATTGAGACAAAAAATAACTGAAGAAAACTCCTAAACTCGTTTTCTCTAGATCAGGAAGCATGCGTTCAACCTCTGTTTCAATGAAAATGCTAGACCATTAATTGGCCTTCCATCAAAAATGTTTATTTTCAGTTTTTGGAGTTGACTGCTGCTATAATGCCTGTAAGCGTATCTGCAGCAAATTTTAACAAAAAAATCTTGGTTCTCACAGCTACAAGAACGATCAAGTACAAATGTGGCTAATAAGTTACCTTTCTTTATTGATTGCTAGGCTGCCGCAGATGATGGATTTTTGTCTCACTTGGTCGCAGTGTTGCTAATTTTTGGTGTCTAGTCTGCGACACTTTGTTTTTGGCTCCCCGTATAGATGTGACTTGTCACGTAATTTGGCTGACCGAGAACGTAAGCCAACGTTCCGTAGTGCCGTTTTTTTTACTTTGCGCTCTAGTTTACGTTTCATTTCGAGAAGATGTTGTTACATTTCAAGCTCTTCCATCTTTAGCGTATACTGAACTTTTTCCCATTTGAATCGTTTTTGCTCAAGTCTCAATTTCGTTTGAATTGATCGTAAAATTTACTCAATTTTCCTTCTCGTTTTTGTTTCGCTGAGGAATTCTCAGAGGCCTTCTCGATATCTCGGTTGTTCACTAATGAATTATTTTGATCGTTTTGTGAGCGCAATTCTCCAGTTTGATGAGTGTTGTTACCCTCGTTGTTGAAAGCTCTTCGATTTGAGTTGACTGAATCCTTAATCTTTTCTGATTGAGTAGCCTTATTCATATCTAAGCTGGTTTCAGTGTACAGTACCAGTGATATCTGCTGCCGATCGCATTTCTTTGCAACAACGTTTTTAGAATATGGTTACATTTGCTTAATTACGACGCTGTAAATGCTTGTGAAGTTTCTTCTCTCAGACAAGAACATTTGTTTGTGATTAATTGTATCTTTATTTGTCTAATCTACATCGCTAATTTTTTAATAACTGATTCTATGCCAAGTTTCAAGTTATTCTAACAAAATGTTTTTTTTGTTGCTAAGTTTGTTAGGTAACAAATGATCTTGTTGTTTGTTTGCTTGTTTGTTTGCTGATGATTTGATTAGCTGATGTTTGGATGTGCCTTTGGCCCTACGTTAATTAGTTTGAAAAGCAGTTTGCTTTCCATTGTCTGGGTTGGGGGACCAAACAAAACGAACGCTCTCCCGAACGGTTTTGAGGAGGAAAATTCTACACCGCCAAATTTTTTTCGGCGTTTCAAAATCTTTCCAGATATTTTGTTCTTGAATATTAGCTTTTCTACCTTTATATCCATTGTACACATACCGTTGCATTAGAATTTGATTTCATGATCATTATTTTAGCCCGTTTTCTTTAAATATCCAAATAGGCTGGGTTGCTAGAGACCACACAACACGGGATCTTTTTATGTATACCATTTCTATCCCATAGGGAAAAAAATCGAGGACAAAGATATTTGTCTAAGAGCTGTTCAAGCAAATTTTTTTAAGCGTAAAGTTAAGTTGACTTTCGCCTTTTATACGCATTTGTTAGCGAACCAGATTTTGAGGATTGTATCAGTTCAACTCCAACTCAATTAATTTCCGGAAACTGGACACAGTAACAAATAATTTTTAGCTTAAGAAAATTTTTGAAAACAAAAGGCAGTAACAACATACTGCTCATGAATACTCGAAGCACAAGACACTGTAACACGTTATCTAGTACCACAAAGAGTTTATTTCTAAAATATTTTGCTGAGTTATAGGAAAAAAGTTTTTTGCTAAAGCTGCTGCAGGTGAGTTCTCTGCTATGCTGCAGTTGTATTTCCCCTTTTCCTCCTTTCAATATGTGAAAAATCCTATGACATAAACAGTTGTTCTAACAACCGAAAGAGGGCACAAATGAACAACTAATACAAATAGTTCCCCCTCTCAGTGCAAGCTATGCTGGCTCAGCTTAAACATCGCTGGCACTAAATACTTATATTTTTGTGTGCAAAAAGTTCTCCTTGAGTTTGCTTTTGGAACAACTATAAGTCTATCTTCTCTCAAATGCTATCTACGTGCAACATTAAGTCACTCAGAAAATAGTGTTTTAGAAAACTCCTTGTTCTAAAATGCTTAAAAAAGCTGAACTCAGTTTGTATATTCATATTTTACCGATAAAATTTTATTCCCAGCTAGCGCATTGAGGCAGATTTATTTGGGTTCTGAAGATGAGGTCTGCGACCAAAAGCAAGTATGAGCCGAACAGACTTTGACATCCCTCATACCGAACAGATCTAGTGCAAGACGCTTGGCCAGACAGAACGGGCTCTGGCCCGGACTGTGTGACACACCAAATATAATCAAGGCGAGAGCCTGGATCAGCGCAGACCGGACAGACCAAATTCCAGACCCCGGACCAGATTTAACAGATCGAAGGCCAGACCCTGGGCCAGACCAAACTGACTTTGACTACACTGGGCCAGACATACCTAATCATGTAGAATTACAATCAAATAAGTATAATTTATGCGTTTCAAATTTTAGGCTGAAAGTCAATGTTTCGATTGTTTTACACTGTTTTGGCCGTTTTTAACCACCGAAAATCAGTTTATGTTTGATTTTTTTTCTTTATCTTGTTAATTGCCCACGGTCGGCTGCTGCTTACAAAAGACATTTCGGGGCGCGGCTAATTTTTACTGATGAATGTCTACAGTTTTTTGCTGGACTCGCGTTGCTCAGTCCAAATAGTTCGGACGCTGATTAAAGTTAACTTCCTAAAATTTACCCATCGAAATAAGTTAAAAAACTAAATATTTCTTCTGGTCACTCCAGAAAATAGGTATGGACCATACCGAGTAGACCAAAGTCATGCATGGGCCAGATTGAACAGGTCGAAATTTCGGTACGGGTCAGACTGAGCAGGCCGAAAATTGTTATAGGCCAGACTGAAGAGACTAAAAATAAGGTAAAAGCCAGACCGAACACACCGAAAGATGAGTGCGGGCCAGACTTAAATAAGGTATGGACCAGACCGAACAGATCGAAATTGAGGTATGGGCAAGACCGAACAGACCAGACCGATAATTAGTATGGGCCAGACGGAGAGCGGGCCCAAAATTCGCCCAGACTGTGATAGAGGGTTTTGCACCCTATCTACGAATCACTTCTCCGTCTAGCCAATACCTGTCTTGGGTCGCACATCCTGGGGATTTCACTGTCGAATTTTTTTGTTTTCTTTTTCTATAAGTATATTTAGTATTTTTTTACGTATGAATATGAAGTTTCCTTGTGTTAAACATATTTTTTTAGTAGCTAAACCTTGATTGCTAGCAGAAGAGTGGCTTTCGAATGGCGTTTTCCTCAATAGAATATTTTGACATCTTTTTTGGGTCGACAGACAATGCCAAATTAAAGGACCGGTTTTTAACCCTTTGAAATATCCCATTCAAATAACTAATCTCAGCACTTGAAAACATTAGTGTTAAGAAAGTGTCCGAGGCTCATGTTAAATGGCACTAATTAAAATGGCAGACGTACCAATATATAGAATTTTTTCATGTCCAATCAGAATTGAGAAAAATGTTAACACTGTTTTCTCTTTCCTCAATAAATAGTTTTAAAACAGGATATAAATGTTAACGTAAATTTGCTCAGAAGTCACGTTAAGCCGAAAGAGAAAAATTATGTTTTTTTCCGTGAGGAAAGCAGAACTCACGTTCGCTTGTGATAGATTCATATCAAGTGCCACGGGCCGCTGAGGCATGGCCATGGTCCACGAGGCATTGCCACACGATAAAAATATAATCTAGAAAAGACTATGTCAATTTTAGGTTAATTGAACGCATGAAATTAGTGTTTTGAATATCTTAACCAACCAGGTTCGTTGAAAATGCTATATTTTTGTACGTCTACATGTGGAGACGTCAGATTGTTAAATATCATAGTTGTCTTCCACACTATGGTCACCTCCCGTTCACACATTGGAAAAACAAGTGTTTCCTGGAGACTTTGTTTTCTGTTTTGACTCAATTGTCAATATTTGTATAGCCTGATGTGTCCAAATGCAGTCCAAATGATCATAAATTATGTAGCTTTAAGTGACACAGAGATTATTTACATAGAAATCATGGTTAATTGTTTAATTTAATTAATATATATTCCAGAAGAGTCTCTCAACTGGCTGTCAAAATCAATTGAATTTAGTTATTAAAATATCTCTAAAGGTCGTTGATGGCCAGAAGAGTAAGATTGTACCACTTTGCAAAAGAGCGCGTTCTAGAAATTTTTAAACTTTTGAAGGAAAGATTTACATTTTTCGGGAAAATTTTATCAAGACATATGAACTTTGATTCTGATAGTTATTCCAGGAAATTGCAATCTCGTTTTCCATATCATATCTATCTCAATAATTTACCGTAGATATAGACTTCACACATCTTCAAGTAGCCATATCTCTGTTCGACCAGAATATAGTTCCCTGGCGATGAACAGTAACTTCTAGTCCAGCGATTGCTCTCATTCAACTCTTCCACTGGTACCTCTATATTCTCACAGTTACTGTAGCAGGAGTAGTCTACACACGCGAATATTTCGATCACATCGCCAGGCGCTGAAAAAGGAGCTGTATTTGAGTAAGAAGACTTTTTGACTAAAATTTTTCAACATTCGCCAAAATATCTTATAATATGAATGCCTTGCCTTGTAAACTAACATTGCGAGCTGGCAGTGGGGGGGGGGGGGGTGGCCGAGGTTTTTGCGGAAAATTATGTAAGAAATGAGCTATCAGCCTTTGAAAAGAAAACTACGGAAAAATCTTTCATAATTGTCCGCCTGCAGAATTTTTAACCGCTTTCTGAGATAATTTCAAAGCCTGTCAATGCTACATTAAGTGGATAATTATGTAAAATTTTTCAGCTGGAACAGATTTGTTTTTCAGCAGCTGTCAGTGCAATTTTAAAATAAAATTCCGCACTTTCAACTTTTTTGACATAGTTTTCACTCTTTCTGTACACAATTTCCACACCTTCCGGACATTTCTTGAATAATATTTACAACCCAATCTCAGTCTTGATCCGGGACTCCAGAACAAGAGCCTTCTCTTTTTGCATTCCTATCTAACGATTAAGCACAATTTTACCTGTTTTTGTAGTTAAAAAAGCATGTTTCTAATTGATTTGAAGCACAAAAACTCTTACAAAAACTCAACACTTTTGAGACTTTTGTTAAACACATCCAGCACATGCCTTGCTCATTTTTCATGTATTCATAATATTATTTCCACAATTTCAGCGTTTATCTCACATGATTTTTACATTTTCATGACGTTTCTAACTTATTTTCAAAACCTTCCTTACAAAATTCAGGCACTATTCAATAATTATCTTGTATATTTTCAACACTCTTTTAATACGTATTAGGCCCTTTTCATTATAGTTAAATGTTTTGAGCACTTTTCCTAAACGCAATTAAATATTTTTTGAACAAATCTGACATATTTTTTTAACATTTTCCACACATTTTATGTTTTTTTTTGTGAAATTATTGGACACATTTTCATCACAAGTATTCAATATAAAATTTTTTAATTAAAGGGGCACATTTCATGATTTATCTTAGAAACTTTCTTCAGTTTTTAACGCATTTCAAATTTAGCTTATTGAAGCCTCCATCAAACATGTTTTCGATACTTTCCCTTCACGATTACATCCTTTTCAGCACTCAGTTTTTAAACTTGAAAGACTTTTTTATACAAATTCAGTAAACGTTGAATTTTTGAAGAAATTATGGAGATTTTATCTGCTTTTCTCTGAAGTGCCGAAAATTTGAAAAAAGGTAGGTGTTTTGGCGTTTATCGAAGTGCATTAAAAAATTTTCCAAAAATCCAGCAAAAAAACTTGCTGATTTTTGAGGTGTTGATAGGAACCATCGAATTCCGGGGGATTGATGTGAACTCTTAAAAGGCATTAAAAAATTTTCCAAAAATCCAGCAAAAAAACTTACTGATTTTTGAGGTGTTGATAGGAACCATCGAATTCCGGGGGATTGATGTGAACTCTTAAAAGGAATTGGTTAAAATCAAGCATAGAAGGTTAAGAATTTCAAGAATATATGGAATTTGTTTAAGGAAATTGCTGAAAACGATGCTCAATTTTACAAAAAAAAAATGTGCAGAGAGTCTGGAATGTTCCATTTTCTGATGTGCTAAAATTAAGTATGAAATGTGGTGACAATTTGAGGTAATGAGTTTGAGATGAGGAACGTGCTGAAAAATGCGCTGCATTTTTGCGTTGCAAAAATGTGTGACGACATTTTGAATAGCTGGTTTATTTCAGGATCCAGCCAAAAGATGGCCTCAAATTTTTAATCATTAACGTGAAATGATTTATGAAATGTGAATATAGCCCTGAGTTTACATTTTGTTCTGAAATATTGAATTTTTGTAAGAGATGTAATGAGAGATATGCTGGATTGTTGGACGAAATTTCGTGACAAGTGCTTTAAATTTTTCCATTCATCACCTATGATTAACCTGTCAGCACATTGAAAATTTTCAATATTAGTAGTCAATATTAGTTTTTTGCCTAGTTTCGACACAGGCAGAAAATTTTTCATCAAAAAATGGAGGCCCTTCTATCAAAAACTGAGGAACACCCCGGGTTGAGGTTTCACCGCTAAAAACCCCTAAAAGATGTAAGATTTGCGGTGAATTTGAGTACAAAAGTAAGATTTGCGTTCAATGCAATGAATGCGGTGAAAAAAGCTTTTAAGCAGGTGAATTTTGTTCACCGCTTAAGCAGTGAAAGACAATTTTCACCGCTACCAACAGAATGCGGTAAAGCAAATTTTCACCGCTATTGGCAGAATGCCGTGAAAAAAATTTCACCGTGAAAATCGCAAGTGTTTCAAATATTCTCCGCGCTAATTTCACCGCTTCTGTTTTTTCACAGGAAATATCATTGACGTAAGTGAGAGATAGCGCAGTGCAAAAAGAAGTTCTTGACATGGAGGAGGTGAGAAGTTCGAACCTGTGTTCGTCAGTATCTTTCTTGCAAAAAATCCATTGAATGCGGTGAAAAAAGATTTTTCACTGCTGAAAACCCGCAAAAATTTGCCGCATTTAGCGCCATAAGATGCAGGCCCTTTGCGGTGAAAATTTTTTTTCACCGCTCATCACCGCTAATCTTACATTAATTTTTGACCAAACCTCGACCCTGGCCTTCTAATTGTAATTATTTACAAATCAGTCTTGCTTTTGTTTGTCCAATTGTTGACATTGTTGACGTCTGTCTACTGTAGAAAAGTTATTTATGTCTATAAAATTTTCTCAAGCAAAATTTGCGTTTTGGATTTTATTGGCGGGGTTGGGGTAAAAACAATTTTTGGTTCCAAAACATTGATCGCTTTTTCAAAAAAAAATGAAACTAAAATGTATCAGAATTGCTCTGTCCTAATAGATTACGTTTTGATTATAACGTACGGAGTTGTTTGATTCTAAGAAAAGAGAGGACGTAGTGGTAAAAGACGCCACTGTAGGGAGCCAGGAGGTTAATTTGAGTCTCAGAGTATTTGTAACAGTGGTGCAAAAGATAGGAGTGAATATTTCAAAATTTCAATATTTCTTTTGCTGAGGCGAAACCGAATATGAATAATTTAAGCAAGTTGCAGTAAAATTAAGGTCATTTGGATTTTTTCAATAATAACGATTGGGTGTTTCCAATTAAATAAAACTTTTATAAAACTATAGCCTCTTTTATGATTACTATGATTGGGGGTGAGGAGGGAGGGAGCTGTAATGGGAAAGGCCCTTAATTTTTGTGGCAAATTTATGCTGACATTTTAAAGTCTCCCAATTACTAAGCAGGTTTTCGGGTCTTGTTAAAATAAAACCTGCTCATGGTAGTTTTTTTAGAAAGATTACAAAAGTTGGTGGTTTGATAACGGTTCACTCTAGTTCTTGATTTGGTCTCATTCTAGTTTTGGCGAGTTCTAAACAAACATTCAAGGGTAAAACTCAGAATGTGCAGCCACATTATTGAAACGCGGGTTTGGTCATCGTCCTCAGCCATATGAAACAGACAATTTTTTATCACCAGCACCAAAATGAAGAGTTTTGCAACAAGACAAAAAGAGGCATTAACTATTTGTCTGTAGTCGAGTGGTTTCGAGTATTGGAAACACTTCCCAGAGAATCAACCATTATATCTTCAAGAACACTCAGAATTTTCCAAAAACTGTACAAAATGCGCGAAAACCAACCAAAAAAAATCCATGCCATTTCATCTCACTAGGAGATCAAATTGATCTGGAACTTGAGCTTATAGTGAAAACAAGGAGAACTGTAATGAGATTCAGTCCAGACGTGATAAGGACAAAGAAGTCATTGAAAAAAAAGAAGTGCAAAAGAATTCAATTGTTCACTCTCCCTTTTTCTTCCCTGGAAATGGGACATAATAATTAACACTAATTAAACTTTGGCAAGTTTAAACTTGACTTATAAACTTCAATTTGGGCGAATTTGAACGTGACTTAATTTTTTCCACCACCGCTGTTCTTTCTTAATTCTTTAATATTATCCTATCATTCCATATATAAGGTTCAACTTCGTGCGTTCAACTTCTGTCTGGACATATTTGGTTCCGTCAGGGACCTCAACCTCGGTGATGTACTATGAGACTAACCCGGGCCGAGGTGTCCACCCGTATTCCACCGTTATTCAGCGAGAATAAGGGTGTAAAGCAATTTCCACACTTAAATAGCAGAGAAAAGAGTGTAAGAGTGTAATTTTGAGGATTTCACACATTTTGTACACTCTTTACACTCATTTCCCCGTTACTTTTGGGGAAATTCCTCGGCCCGGGAAGGTGTGGGTCTGTACTCACTTGCAGTGGTGGGTAGGAATATGTCCACATAATGTATGTAGGCAGTTCCGTCATCGACATTTATGAAAAGTCCCCCATCAAGTCCAGCAGAGGTGGCGTAGTGACATGTGTTCATGTCTCCATCCACCAACTCAGAATGATCTGCATCCTCTGTGTTCAGAGACAACATAGATGGCTCATCTATAGAGAAAAAATCAGCAATATATTTAGGAGCCATATACGAGCTATATATTCCTTGAAAGGGGGTGGGTGGTTCTTATCCGGGTGGGGATGTCAGCGCCGTTTCCGCGCTTTATTTTATAAGAAATGCGTCGAAAGTACTTAAATTATGTAAATGAGCTGAATGTGCCGAAATGCGCCGATTTTTCAAAAAATTTCAGCACAAAAATTGTACATAAAAATACGCTGAAATGCGCTGAAACTTTGTAAGGAATGCATTCAAATTTTAACTTCTTAAATTTATTTTCTCAAATAAACTAAGCGGATTTTAACGCTTTTTGGCACCGATAACTGAATAACGTACCATTTAAGTTGATCTTATTTTAACGATTAACGTTATGTAAGAAAAAGGCTGAAATTGTGTAATAAATGCGCTGAATTTTTGGAGCATTTCTTGAACAATTTCAGCGCATTTCTTGCTAAAATGCTTACACAATTTCAGCGCATTTCTTGCTAACCAAAATAAATGTTCATGAATTCAGGAATCAATAACAAAGTGGATTAGGTGATTGTTCTGCAACGGAGAGCAGGGTTCCAGTCTCATTCAACTACATTTCAGCGCATTTTCATGTAGGGTTTTTGCGCTGAAGTTCTTGAAAAATCAAAGCATTTTAGCTCTTACCTAATTTTTAGAAAATTTCTCAATCCGGATACAAATAAGGAATCATGTCAAAGAAATATGTATGTCAAAGAAATCATACTAATCATTTTCTAGTAATGATGGATTATATTAGTTATAAAATATATGACCATACAAGTATCATATATGGATTCATGATTTTCATCGAGACGACCTAAAGACATCAAATTTGTTCCCACATTAGACTGAACATTTACTTAACTTTGTGTCAGATGGCAATAATTCACAGTAACTTTGGTGGAAGATACGAAATATGTGATAGAAATCGGTAACAGAAAAATTTCAATTTTAATTTACCTCAAGAGACAAGTATCAATTATGTTTTTCTGACAAAATTCACACCACTTAGAGTAAGATTTGAGGCGGACATGAATCGAACTAAAAAAACGCTCCAATCAATGTTGATGGTGCTGACGTCCCCCTTGATTTGGCGCAGTCTTCGTGCGGGAAAGTGCTTCAAAAAAGTGTGTGTGGTGAATCCCGTGTTGCTACTGGCTTGGAACTAAGCAGAATGCTCAAAGCATAGTATTCCAATTCTGAGACAATTTTTCGAAAGGAAATCAAATATTGACTCCATCTAGGAAAGCTTGAATATGTTAGCTGGTAAATATTCTATACCCAAAAACTCAGTTGATTTTTCCGAAACCAAATTTTACGTAGACGCAACGAAAAAGTCAGAAAACTGTTGTCTCTTTCGTAGAAGCAGTTGCTTGGTCAAGATTTCGTTTCATTTCATTCTTGGTTTTGAAGATTAAGTCTTTGCTGAGCTCTTTTGGCACCATCAGCCAGCTGCCAAATTTGAAGCATTCATCATCACCCCAACTATTGACGAGTTGTCAAGAATTTGACCGTGAAAAGATGGTCTCCGTTATCAACTCACTCTCAAATTGGTATAGCTCCCTCGACATCTGTCCCAGCTGGGTGTTCGACATCAGTCCCAACTAAATGACTTTACTAAATCTCATTTACCTTTTCATACCTGATAAACTTTGTACCTAGGAACGAAGTTTTTCGGGAATTTTCGTAGAATGGGTTGTTTACTCCACTATTGAAAAATAAACCGACTTGATTCAGAATTGTTCAGTAGCTATAGATCACTCACATGTAATCCTTTAATCTTCAAATTTTTAGAACAAATTGCAGTAGAACAATAAGATTCTCTCTTGCATTTTTCGTGCAACTTTTCTGTGATGCAATCAAATTATTCTCATGGCAGATCTTGTGAAACTGCTTAGGCTTATTTCGTTCAAGTTATTGCCTCTAATATTGATTGAATAAATTCCGTTTTATTGTTTCTCTGGATCTCTGTGCAGACATTGACACAGTTCACATTTCGCTTTTTAACAGTGTTTTGGAGAAAAGAGTTAGTATTACAGGAACAGTAAACATCTTCTTTTGCAGTTACTTAACGGAGAGAAGTATGAAAGTTCTTAATGATGGTTTTGAATAAAAAAATTCCCAGTTCTTTCTGATGTTCCCTAGGGATCCATTTTAGGCACCCTTTTGTTCTTTGAGGTTTCCTCCAAAATACACAATTATTACATCACTTTTGTACTGACGATGGGTAACTGTTTTTTTATACCCCAAACACAAGAGAACTCCGTTCAACCGTGTGAATGGTTTTCTGTTGGAGTCACTGTTTCATTCAGGGCTCATAAGTTTCAATGAAGATATAACAGAGTTAATTTTTTTAACCGAAGCAAGAAACCAAAACCGTTGGATGTTAAGAAGCCAGTCTTACTCATGGAAAAAGGGTTTGAATTGAACAGTGAGATAAATAGCTGAGCTTTATACTGGATACAGCATTAAATTTTGAAAACCAGATCAATAAAGTTTTCAATACTGGTTATTATCAAAATCGGGAAAAATTTTTGTAGGTTTTCTTGAACAGAGAAAAGTAATTACATCTAGCTTGGTTTTGTTGCCAAAGGATTATGAAAAATTATTTGTTCACCTCTTGAGAAACATGTCCTCTCGAACCTCCAAAAGCTACCAAGAATAGCATCTCGCTTTGTGATTGGCTTACCGTCATTTGCACACATTTCACAGTACCTTAGATGTTTCCATTGGCTGCCGCTTGTAAAAAAGAAATTTTCTTGCATCACTCTTAGGCCACTTTTTTTTGCTCATTTTACACAAGTTAGTTGTTACAGCTTTATGAAAAGCCCCAACGATGAGAAAAATTTAGCGGACCCCAGTTTTGGGAAGCGGACGCGTAACGGGACGTTTGGACAGATGTGCATTTCGTACAGTTCTGCAGCTGCTTGGAATGAATTACCCAATTTTATTCGAATGATAGAGAATGAATTAGAATTTAAGAAAACTTTGAAATCGTACTTGTCCAGTATATCTTTTTGAATAGGCCTCCAATTCAGAACTTTGGAAACACTGGCTAATCCTATTTTTTTGCTATTATTAGTACTAATTTTTCAGGATATTTTCCGTCTGAGCTCCCAGATTAGTTGCATCCCCCAGACGCACGTGCCATATTTTTAAGTAATGATTTACTATGCTAGATAATAATACCTTCTCTGTTACTGGGGGGGATAAGGTACTGGGGGGGGGGCACAAACGGAAAAGGTCCACTTTTGCAGTAGTAATTTGAGTTCAACCTTAACAAAATGTTTTTTTTTACTTAAAATTAGTTCCATGCAATTAGATCCTCGCATTTAACGCAATCTTAGAAAATTTTTGCAAATAACGTTTATCTGGCAAGATGGCCGTCCAATTTTGACTGGTGATGGTTTAACCAAGCCAAAGTAAATCAAGACATTTTGAATCCAAGTTTCTCGAAACTTTAAAGTTATTGAGAAGTCAAAAACTTTAAAGTAATCAAAATAATTAAGAATTTTCAACTTGCCTGGTTTTTCCATCCACATTGAGAAAATGAAGAATTGATTGACTGTAACAACAACTATGATGACAATAATCAAAATTCGCGTCAATGTTGTTGCAGTTTTTCCACCTGAATAACCACGTGATGCAATCTCATGAGCTGATTTGGCAACTGAGTTGTGCGTATTGTTTTCGACTCCTCCTCTTGAAAATTGATCAACAGACATATCTGAAACAAATTGTACATTTGTATATTGTTGTCCAGAAAACCTAAAAAACATTCAGGAAAATGAAAAAAAAATTAAAGAAAAATTTATTAATCTCAAGATGTGAGAAGTTTTCAATTTTTATCCTTGTTGGATTTTTACTCAAAAAAGATGTAAGATTCAGGGGGTAATCGGGGAAATTTCTAGCAAATTCCCCTCAAAACTCTTACATCTTTTTAGGGGGTAATGGGGGGGCGGTAATTCGATGCAAGACATGGAATTCGATACCCACCTAATTACCCCCTAATCTTTCATCTTTCTGGGTGGGGGGGGGGGGGGGGGTAATTTTTGGGGGTAAATATAAAAATTCCCCCATTACCCCCCACTCGGGCAGGTGCTATAATTTTTTCTCAAAGAGGTCACTTTATCTTTGTAACCCTCTCTTTGAATTTTATCAGAGAGAACAAGTATAAATTCTTGTATAAGATCATAGAACATTTAAAATGACAATCGCTTTGAGTTGAGATAAGATATTTTCCTCATTTGCTCATATCAATAAATTATTCTATCGTTGTCATTAAAAATATGAATTTCTCAAATTTTGAACAATTACCAAAGATTTAATGAATAATTGATACCAGGAATATCAATAGATATACACAACGATAGACTTTAAAAGAAGTCCTATCCTGTAAAATGTTTAGTTTTTTTCAAAAAAATTGATTGATTTGTCGATTTTTTTAAAACTTAACCCAAAAATTGACTATGTTTTCGATCACTATCTTCCTTTAAATTTTCTTCAGCAGGTTTTTGTTTGAAAAATTAAGATCGACGGAAATGAAATAAGTCCTTCTAATAAAACAATAACAGATTTTCCTGTAATTCATGCAAAGGTTATGAAGCGGAGAAGTCACGTAATCAAACAGAAACACGCTAAAAACAGACAAATAAATTTTATGTTAGTTTTTTGCCGAAAACAAAAACAATGTTGATGGTTCCTCTACAATTTTTTATTCAATTATAAATTAATTTTTGGCTCTGTGCTTTTTAGATTTTGTCGCTTTTTTAATTTCGAGTCTGCTCGTATGGACAATTGGAAAACTTCAGAAAACTTCCAGAACCTTCATGACATCTGAGATTACTATTTGGACTAGCAGATAATGGAAAGCAGTGAACTTTGAATTTTTAAAGCGAGCATATTTTTTTAAAAAAAATTGAAGCCTAGCAGTGGAGGAACGCAAACTGTTCTTAAAACCAATTGAGAAACTGAATTTGTAATGGTTTGAACTCTCGCTTACTGACAATTCATTGAAAACTTTACTCAACAAAATGTCAATGAAAAAAACACTAGCAAATAAATTTTGAGTTCTTTAATAGCACATGTCATTTTTATTTCAAAAATCATCTCGAGATGATGGGACATTTTCTGCATGCAATCATAGCTGCTCAAAAACTAGGCAAATGATAACCAGTTAATGGGTATTAACCACTAATTTATATTGATGTTTCCTCTCCACAAAAATTTTTGAAAGAGACGGTTCGTTCATTAATTTGTTTTTTTTTCTATACTTTTGAAACAATGAAATTAAATTCTCGAAGCTCCTTCTTTTCTGATAATTTTTTATTCAAATTCTTGGTGATGAGAAAAGAGGAACGTCATCTGTGCGTGGAAAAATTCACAATTGCCTCTTAAAAGTTTGCTCACATTATTTGCATAAAATTTGGAAAAGCAGCTGGCATAAGACAGTTAATTGTGGAACACCAAAACCAATTGCCATTAATTCTAGTCAAAAATTAGTTAAATAGGATTTGAAAGACCTTCTGACCAATCCAAGAGGCAATAGATAAAAAATTGTTCTATTCAACATTTCTCAAAATACAATTTCTTGCATATAGTTAGTCATATGTTGTTCAAAAGTCACGTTTCTATAATGACTCCTAGTGGATATGACTCGATCATAGATTTTAAAAAAACAATTATACAAAGGAATAATTCTTGTTGATTTTTTTGAACTATAGCCAAAATCTGTTAAATGCTCAATAATCAACGAGCAATTTTCAGTTCCGTTTTTAGCGCCAAGAATCGTCAGATCAAACAAATCGCAGTATATATGGTGAATGGTTGCAAGAAGTGCGGTTTTTAGCAATGAGAGTGGTGAAATTTTGTTTCAAAGATAATACCCCAAATCTTATCTATAAATGTTGACCACCAAAAACACCGCAAATCTATAAGCTGTGATTTTTGAAAGGGCAGATGTTTTCCCATCTAAGGTATTTGTTTTCATGTTTTTCTGTGGGAAGCAGTAAAAGTTTTCTTCTCATCACTTTAATTATGTAAAACTAGTCCACTGCTATCAACAGAAACAGAGGGGAATTAATTTTACTACTACAATCCGCTATTTTTACAAAAAATTAACTCCATTTGATCACCTTAAAATGGTCTTGTTTTGATTTCAGTACAGAAAATTAATACCGGTATTTTTTTCAAAGAATTTTAATTTCACCCCATGCAATGATTAAAAATGCGGACGCTTTCAGGCAAAAATATCCTTTTTCATCGCAGTCCACAACAAACCTTAATTTATTATTATTTTTTTTAAAAAACCAAGTAGTTTTGTACCGGTCAAAAAGCTCGCTTTTTCTTTTAACGATGAGTAACTATTCTTTTCGGCAATCAATTTGAAAAGCAGCTATCCCCCGAACCTCATTTTTGTTCTTCTTTGTTAAGAGGGGCTAAATTTTTGCGGATGCTCAACTTGAAAAATGAGCAAACATTTACATCAACCAGTTGTGAGAGTAACTAACCACTTTTTTAATACTGTTGACAGTATAACAGAGAGTTGGCACCACATTCTTTTGTGCAAAACCTGTTTGCCTCAATCTTGCGGAGCACAAATTTCGTCTCATTACAATATAGTAGAAATGATGTAAAACATCATAAGCAATACTTTCGTTTGCGTGCGGAAATAACTTTTTTTGCGTTATATATATATATATATATATATATATATATATATATAAATATAAATTTATATATATATATATATATATATATATATATATATATATGCATATGTATAAATATCTTTATATATATATACACTCACACGTATATTTGCCTCTTTAGGTAGCTTGTCTTAATGCTTTTTAAGTAGAAACTTAAATAAACTGCGATGAAACGTGAAACTTGAATAGAAGTCAAAAAGTACTGGCGAAAAATTTGTTTACACTTTAATATCACTTTTGTTTAAATTCCTAATTAAGCTCAATTGTTTTTGAGTGTTTTTTACACACCTCAACTCATCAATTTACTGGGTGCTCGATAATTTTTAGAATGATAATCAATTAACATACCAAAAAAGCACTCTTGGAAAAAGTTAAAGCTCTTGAAAAATGTTGTCAGCCATCTGATCATCCTAAGTTTCACACATTTTATACTTTTGGAAACGAAAATTCTCTGCAAGTCAAGAGCTTCGTTAAGGTGAAACTCATTTCTCTGTTTTTCAAAATTTTGTTTATTATCAAACCAAAATATCATATCGACCAAAGAAGCTTCAATAAAATCAAAATCTTGTAAATTGATCAAAATTTGATCATTATTTTAAATTCAAATGTAAATCAACTGGATCAGTCACGGAAATCATGTTCTCAGGTGTCTTACAAATCTAATTGCAGCAAAATACCCCAAATCCAAAACCAAATTTAAAAAGATAAAAACGAAACAATTGGAAATACGGACGAGTTCGGTTAGAACCACAAAAAGCAATTAAAAAAGTTTTTATCAGTGCCTCACAGAAGTTTTGCAACCTGAACTTTGGTGTCTTCAAGCTATAAATTTAATGTGGCGAGTGGTTTGTAATTTGTTAACAATTCCTACAAGTTGCATAATTAACAAAAACTACATACAATCTGAAGGATTTGAAATTCAAATGATCGGAGCTCAGCGACATTGCCTCTAGAATTTTTAGAAAATGCAGAAAGCTTCATTTTTTTCTTCTCTTCTATTTCGCTCTATGTGTGCATTGCTCTTTTGTTTTTTCGGACCATCTTTGAAAGGACAAAACCTTGTAGGTCTTTTGGTATAACTTTAATTTAAAAGAATAGGTCAAAATAACGAGACTTATAATTTGGAAAATAAAATTTGTAGACATCAAAATTTACGCAGAAAGACTTTGTTTATTCAAAATCAGCATACCGATTTTTCTGGCCTTACCTTAAATTTTATCTGATATTTTTTAAAGTTCTTATCCCTTTTTTGACTTGTTTTGGAATCAATTGTTCTCCTGTGTTTTTTTTTACAAACTTCAACTCATCCATTTTCAATAATTTTTAGAATAAGCAACCATGTTCAATTCACCTTCAATTTTCTCTTCGTTTCAGCTGTTTTTTGACATTTTTTCAAGATGGTAAAATGAAAGTCTGAAAAATACTCAATGTATCAAAAAATGGATCATCATGCTCCGGTGAAATGAAACAGGAGATTCAAAACAGGACAAAAAATTTTTATGAGACTGAAAAACTACGAAAAACTACGAAAACATACTATTTGCAACATGGAAAATAAGAGATCTCAAAAACATCTAAAAATAACCTAGAAAAAAGCAGCTTTAATCGTTTAGAGTTTAAAAAACCCTAAAAGCCCACAAAAGTTGTTGCAAAAAAGTTAAATAATAAATTAACGTCGGAAATAGTTTTTGCCAGAGCTGTTGTGAAACTGGTTTTTGCCTGAAATGTGAAAATATTGGCAAAACTCTTAAAAAGAACCAGCTTAGACCAAATGAAAAAAAATACATTTGTTCAAAACTGGAAACAAGGATATATATAGGCAGTGAAACAAGACTATATGTATAATTACTGGAATCCAATAGGAAATTCCAAGAAAAGATTTAAAAAAACGATTTGAAATACGGAACAAAATTAGAGCTTTGAAGTTAATTTTCATCTCAGCTTAACATATAATTTGCAATTTGAACCTCGGTGTCTTCAAACTATTAAATTAATATGGCGTTTGTTTTGTCGTTTGTCAACTGTAAAGACTAATTGACATGAATTCCAAGGATGGGATGCAAGACGGAAACCAGTATGTCTATACCGTTTCAGACACAAATGGCCTATGCCCAGACCGTCTCATTGTCCAGAATTTCGTGTGCTTTTGAGCGTTTACGTTTGTACTTTCGTTCGTTCACTAGACTTCAGCGCTTTCACCAGGTTTTCGTGCGTTCACCAAACATTTTTTTACCATGCTTTCGTGCATTCATGTTCAGACTTTCGTGCGTTCACCAGGCTTTTGTGCGTTCACCAGACTTTCGTGCGTTCACCAAACATTCGTGTGTTTACGAGACATTTGTGTATTCCTGTTTAGACTTTTGTGAATTCACCAGATTTTCGTGCGTTTATGCCCAGGTCTTAGTGCGTTCCCCAAAAATTTGTGCGTTCATGTCCAGAATTTTGTGCGTTCACGACTTTCGTGCGTTCCCCAGACTTTTGTGCGTTCATCTTCAGACCTTCGTGCGTTCATGAGACTTTCGTGCTTTTGCAAGAGTTTCCGCGTTCAAGTTCAGATTTTTGTGCGTTCATGTCCAGCTTTTCTAGGTTCAAAGTCAGACAAACTGTAAAAAAACATAATTTGAATGCTTGAAATTAGCATAAGTTATTCATTTCGTATGTACATCCTCAAAATCTTTAACTGATTTGTAAGGTTTTGAAAGACTTTGCCAAAACTTAATAAGAATATTGCAAAATATTTTTAAACTAAATTTCATGTACTCTGGGCTGTAATGCATGAATTGTTTTTTTTCGACTTCAGTTACTTTTTATAACACAAGAAGTAAAAGTTTGAAGGCTGGCACTTGAGTGGGTACTCTGGAGAAAGAGTGCTATAAGTCATCATTAGTTTTTTTGACGAGACTGAAAAAAATAGTGCGCTTATGTTCAGAATTATGTGAGTTTATGTCCAGATTTTTGTGCATTCATGTTCAGACTTTCGCGCGTTTATGTTCAGGCTTTTGTGCGTTTTTGATGTTTCCATCTGTGTAATTTCGAACGCACGACTCCCGCGTCGTGCGTTTATCTTTTTGTATTGAACATAGTGAATTCGGTCTGGGACCTCCACCTGGGTTACATATAACCTGATCAGTTTGTAACATTTGTCTGATCGGAGTGCACGGAACTTACCTTTACATAACTTGGAAAGTGCAGATAGCTTATTTTTTTTATTCCCCTCGATGTTCCTCTTTGTATGCATTGCTCTTTTGTGTTTTTGGAACATATTTGAAAACACAAATACATGCTAAGTTTTTTCCCGATTAACTTTAAGTTAACAGAACACATCAAAATAACAAGTTTTTAGTTTTGGAAAAAAATTTAAATCGTTAAATTTGATCAAATAACCTAGGTTACTCAAAATGTTCTTACCGATATTTTTGGTACTCGTTTTGTTATCTTTTGATAAGTTTAATTCTTTTGACTTGTTTTGGACTAAAGAGATAAACTTTAGGCAAAATTTTGCAGTGCCGATGGTAGAGGAGTATTAACTCAAATACAGCAGGTTAATATGATGAATTAAAAAAAATGCAGAAAAATTTAGTAAGATCAAAGGAATAGATAGATAAAATGAGGGCATTCCTTAGGTAAAAGTAAACTTCGACAAATTAGAACATCGTGGGTATGCTGAGAATAGCTCAGCCGATGGAAGCTCAAAGGTAATTGATATCAAAGGAATAGATATAATTGGAAATCTAATTGTTGATTAGTCAAGAATATACAGTAGCCCCCATGGTGGTAATATATTTTTTACTGTAATGGGGGGCATTATATGACCACTAAGCTAGGGGGGGGGGGTTGCTGAAAAGACTGGATATCTGAAAGCCTTTATATCCATGGATTGAATCTATTAAAATCAGATCTAACTTTGCCAGCTTCTCTTTTGTTCAAAATTGGGCACAAGGATTTGGATCCAGAAAAGCTAATCAAATACAACTGAATTTTCATAAGGACATCTATGACCAAAAAATTGACTGTTCGAATAAATTGAAAGTGAAGGTAAAAAAATACGGCTAGTGGTGAGATATACAAAACTAGTAACATCTACATTATAAAGCCAATTAAGCAGAAAGTATTAAATCATATCATCCAATTGGTCAAGGAGGTGCTCAATATTGCCCATACCATCTTCCCATTATCTCTTATTAACAAGATACTATTAAAAAAATCATTTAAAGATACAAAAAAATAGGGTGGTATAAAAAGAACCTCTGTTCTGTCTTTCTCTGAGCGGGAAATTTGGAATCAATATTTCTTGTGTTCTTTGACAATAAACAGAGTTCGGATCTTTTCCGTTTGTGCCCTCCCTCCAGCTTAGTGGGCGCATATTATTTGCACCCCCCCCCCCCGATGCACGCGCCATATTTTTAGATGATGATTTACTATGTAATGGCATGTGCTCTGTAACTGGGGGGCACATAACGTACCCGGTCAAGAAAATTTCCAAAAATTATGTAAGAAATGCGCTGAAATTCGCTCAATTTTCAAAAAATTCAGCGCAAAAACCTTACATAATAATGCGCTGATATGCGCTGAAAAATGCTGAAACTTTGTAAGAAATGCGCTGAAATCCGCTGAAATTTCAAAAAGTTCAGCTCTTTTCTTTTGCTCCGAGGCTCGAACCCCGATGATTGTGTCTCATCTATCAATTAATTCACTGCGCTATTGAGATGCTTCCCATTTAATCTGAATTGTTAATAATAAAACGTTTGATATGAAAAGGGCTGAAATTATGTAAGAATTGCGCTGAAAAGTTGCTGAAAGTTATGTAAGAAATGAGACGAAAATGCACTGAAATTAATGTAAGAAATGCGCTGAAGGTGCGCTGAAATTTTTTAGTTTCAGCGTCATCTCGAAATTTCAGCGCATTTCAGCGCATCCAGCGCATGTCTTACACAATTTCAGCGCATTAAGCGCATTTCTTACAAAAAGATGCGCTCAAACGGCGCTGACATCTCAACCGGGATACTGGGGGGGGGGGGGGTTCACAAACTTAAAAAGATCCCAGAGTTCATGAAATAGGGTTGAATAGCTCGCACACTCACATGGATTCATTTATTGCACCCTTATTAATCTTTTCTTTACCTCCAGTTAATGAGGTGAGAACTGTAATAAGAAGTAGAATCTGAAAAGTCAACTGAGACCAGAAATTTTACGTAAACCTTATTTAATGTTGATATCGTCTTCTTTCTCCTCTGGCTACAACTGAGCATATCGACACTATTTAATTGTAATTCGATTTTGGTACTTTTAGGATGGGGAGATGAGAACAGTCGAAAAATAGTTTTTTTTATATGAGATTAAAACTAAAATTTTTGATGGACGGTCTGCAACTAAGAGCGAATAAACACCTGTTCGCGGTCAAATATCTTTGTCGATGCAGCATCTGAGCTATCATTTTTTTTTTGAAAACTGGTGAGATTTTTTAAAAATTATAAGCCTAATAAAAACGGGATCTATTCTTTTTCGGCCGCCAGTGTTTTTTATGACCCCCAGTTACAAATTTTATGTTGTTATATAGTACGTTACTATGTAAAAAAAATAGCACGTGCGCCCGGGGGTCATAAAAAATGTATGCTCACTAAGCTGGGGAGGGGGGAGGGGGCGAAACAGAATAGATCCCAAAAACGAATTAACTGAAAAAAGTACCAAAAGATACCTAATTTCATTTATTTCAACCATTTCATATCTTTTTAGTTTCATCCCACAGAGATTGGGAGGCATGTAATTTTTAATGTAACGTTCTATATAAAAACTCCTTGATTGTAAAACATGCTGTCATAAATGCAAAGCGATTCCGAAGAAAAATAGAACATTGAAGCACAAATTTGCTTGACGGGATTAGTCAAAAAAAGTTTGATGTAATGATCTGTTGCTTGTCTTGGCTTTGGTGAAAAAATTTGTCGCAAAACTGAAGGACAGAACAGAAAAAAAAATCAAAATTACCATAAATTTGAGAAGTAACATGACAGAACGCAATTGGAGTTTCAAAAAAATTTTAGCAGAGAAAAAAAAACAAAAATTTGTGGCGATAAAAAATAAACTAAACAAAAAACAGCATGATATTTTTTTTGTTAGAATTGAACTGCAAAAAATATAGTTCATTCTGTGAAAAACAATGTTACAAATTTTTCTCGTAAAAACGTTTTTTTTTTCGACTGGGTTCTCAGAAAAAATTCTCGGAATAATTTTTTTCGCTTCGACCGAAGGGTGTTTTTATGCTTTAATCAAACCTTAAAAATTTTTTTCTCAGAAATTTCAATTGCCTACAGGCCCCAAAAAATCAGGCTTCCAAAAAACTCTTAAACAGTGTTTTTGATGTGTTTTGTTCCATAATAACCGTCCTCCGGCTTATTTGCAGTTTAGCTCCACAAACTTTTACAGAGCATCAACTCCATTCAATTCAGTTTTTAAAGTTGATTTTTCTCTTGGTTGTCTTTAGAAAATGTGAGACCAGATTCATATTCTCTGCATAAAAATAAGGCACGAGGAAAACGCAGTTTTTTGCATAATTTATTTTGTTTCGTTTTTGTTTTCAAAATATGAGGTTAGATGCTTTCAATATTTTTTTTGCTTAGTCATTAATCATTGCTTAGTGCTGTGTTGTCTTGATTGATAAACCTCTCACAAATTTTTTGGATTTTGTTATGAGAACCTAGTGGGTAACTTCACGGTGGCGGTCTTATGTAAGGTGTTTACAATGTACATACCGAACTAGCATCCTTTTAAAATTTTCATTGTACGCGAAACAAAAGCTCATCTGTTTGTCAATAAACTAACGCGAGCAGTATATTCCGGCATTCTTGATAATTCTCGCTAGTTATTGAAAAGCGTTGATAATTCTTGCTTAATCTTATTTCCTGCTAATTGTTGTTCTTGGGTGCTGTTTTTGAATACTCGATATATCTTGCCATGCTATGATAAAAAGTTCTTGAGAATCTGACGACGATCTTGTTTTCTGGCAACCATGCTAAGAGCAAACAAGATCTTTTCATGGCTGCCATAAAACAAGATAGTGGCCAGATTTTCAAAAGAAAATTTTACCATAGCATGGCAAGGTATATCAAGTATTTAACAATAGCACCCAATAACAACCTATAAAGGAATCCATAACATTAAGCAAAAATTTTCGACACTTTTCGAGAACTAGCGGGATTGATCAATAATGCCGGAAAACACTGCACCGGTTAGTTTATTAACAAACAGATGAGCTTGTGTTTCGCGTACAATGAATGTTTCAAGAGGATGCTAGCTCGGTATGTACATTGTACACACCTCATATAAGACCGCCGCCATGAAGGCACCCACTAAATTGCTGCAGTAAAATCCTAAAAATTAATGGCATGACATAAGACATATCAATCAAGACAAAACAGCACTCGGCAATGGTTTATGACTAAGCAAATACACTATATAAAGGATCTAACCTCATATATTAAAAGCAAAAAAAAAACAAAAGAAACTATTTAGAAAACTACATTTCCCCGCGTCTTAAATTTTCCTCCTGCCTCATTTTTCAAAGGCATCATCTTTTGATATTATTGTGCCAATAAAACATGACGAGATTATAGCAAGATTATCCTTGATTGAGTATGTTTCGCATCAAGGCTGTCAAGTTTCGTTTCGTTGGGCTAGTTTTGTTAACGACTTTCAGTGACTTAGTTAATTAATTTGTATCTTGAGCGGATTTGATTGGAGTTATGTTGATACGAACACAAAATTGAACAACCATATTGACTAAAGAGTTATCTTGTAAATTTTCAAGAGTTCTTGACACCATGGTTGTAGGCAATATTGGTCTTATTCCAACAGAAGAATTAAGAGTTTGTGTTTTGATGACTGACAAAAATTGATAACTGGGAGCTGTCATACCGCTTTCATTATCTAAAAGGAGGATTAAATTTTTTGTGAGCTACTTCCCAAACGCTTTAATTTCATAGCGAACTTCTTGCGAGATATGTGTTCATTTTATTTGGCCCAGATGCACTGTTTTTAGTATTTCATTGGTTCATAAACAATTTTCATCAATATATCACTGATGCCCAATTCATTAGAGATCATCTACGCACTTCTATGGCAATCAACCTCAACCAAGCGTTCAATGGTTAAGAGGAGGAAGTGACCAAGCAAAAAGTATCAATAAAAGCATCCAAAGTTGATTGCAATTCAAATAAACTAAAAAGATTTCCATAGTAGTCTAGAATCAAGGAGACAATGCTACCTTTTCGCGCCCAACGAAAAAGACAGCGATCTAAAACTTCCTCCTCGAAAAAGTTGGCAAAAATTTTTAAAAAAGATCAATACAACTCAAAAAACGGGTGAACAACTATTCAAGGAGGAGCTTTTATATTTAACTTGGAATTCATCATATCATTAATACATATAAATTTTCCCTGTCTTTTTTCCAGTATGATTGCAACCTCTTATAATGACGTGAGAATTTTTTCCGGATGTGGCCAAAAATCAACTTGATGGTTCAGCAATAATTCCATCTTGTGTTTTCCAATTTTTCCGTACAAGAGCTTTTATCGTTCGCTGTTTTGCAAAACAAGCGTTATGACAATTTTTTTCAACAGCATTTTCATCGTTTTTGTCCAGACAAACTATGGTTTCATTTTCATCTATGCGTTTTTCAAAATAGTGCATCGAGTGGGTTTTGATAGGTTGTTCAGGTAAGTTTAGATATATCGGTAGGCTTCTTTGTTAGGTTTCAGTTGGTATCAGGTAGGTTTCACTGGTTTCCGGCAAGTTATTGAACAGGTATCAGGTTTGTTGCGGATAGGTGTAAGCTAGGTATTCAGAAAATTTCAAGGTAATCGAGTAGGTATTTATTGTACCTCTGGTAGGCTTCAGGTAATATCTGATAGGTTTTTGAATCGTATCTGTGAGGTTTTGAGTAAGTTTTCAGTACTCGGCTGGGTTTTTTGGAAGCAAGTTTTGATTTTATTGTGAAGAGTAGACTTCTCAGTTTCGGATATAATTGTTTACAAAGCTTGAGAAGTTTTCAAAGAAAAAGGTTCAAAGGAATTTGTCACAGTAAAACCGCGGCTTTGATGGTTTTCACAAGAAATGGTAAATCTACAGGCAGTAATAACCGGAGAGTGATCTCCTCAACTTCGCAGAAAAAAACTCAGAAGACAACATCGATATTCAAGAGCAAGTCTATGAGAACCCCAAATAAAAAGGTCTTACCAGACTAAAGTGGAAAAAAGAAAATGAAATTGAATCATGCATCAAAGTTATTACATCCGGCTTTGGCTGCGGCGAGAACAAAAAAACAGTTGAGAAATTTCAAAATTAAATCAGGGAACTTCAGCAAAGATACGGTTTTGCATTTCTTTTTTTTTCAACAAAGCACCATCGTCTGACGTAAAAGTACTGAGCTCTGATTAGAGCAGACTTAAATTCAAGATTGGGAACACTACTTCGCACAAAGAAAATACAAAGAAGTGCATTTGTTCAAATAATAAAGCAGTCAAACAAATTGCATTTCAAGGGTGATATTTGACAACAGCAGACAGCAAACTGATACTGACTTATCGTTATCGACCAACAATTTCTCAGCACCGCTGAGAATGGGTCCTCTAGTGAACCATTCCCTAAATATGTGGCAAGCAGCAGCCTGATGCGAGATACCAACCCAATTTGGCTGCTGGCAGCTCTAAATCAACAACTCACCATTACATCTGCGGACATACATTTTTCCAGCACCATTAACAGTGCCATGTCTCTTGGAGTTGCCTTTGGTAGTTTCGATCCAACTTCAGAAAAAACCGATGTTCCATTTCCTTCTTTTCGTGTTACTCATCATCACTCGGCACAATTTTTTTTTAAATCCAGCGTTCAAAAATGAAGTCAAAAATGTAAACAATTGAACACAATTCAAATAAACAAAAATGATATCTTGAGTAGTGTAGTCCCAAGCAGCTAACGCGAAGTTTTTGCGCCCAACGATAATAACTCCAATCTGAGACTCATTTCTCGAACTTTTTTCTCGTAAGAGCTAAAGAAGAAAATTTTAGAAAAGACCCATACCACTCAAAAACCGGGTGACACCTATTCAATCAGAGCTTTCAGATTTAACTTGATCTTTATTTTAACAATATCACACTTTAATGTTCCTGTCTTTTCACGAGTGTGATAACGCAACATTTTTTATTGACCTGAAAACTTTTCCGGATTTGGCCAAAATTTAGCGACCGAATTTTAATGACTCAACAATATTTCCTTCTGGTGCGTTCCTATTTTTCGTACCAGTGCTTTCATCTCTGTTCGCTGCTTTACAAAACAAGCGTTACGACACGTTTTTTCAACAGCATTTTTTATTGCTTTTGTCCGGAAAAACTTTGGTTTCATTTTTACCTATACGTTTTTCAAAAAAGTGTATCATATTTCGAAGGTTTTAAGGTATTCGGGTTGGCTTTTATTTGTATCTCTGGTAGGTTTCAACTAAAATCCGATAGGTTTTTGAATCGTATTTGTGAGGTTTTGAGTAAGTTTCTCCGTACTCAGCTGCGTTTTACAGGAGATAGTTTTAGAATTTTTTTCTGTAATGCAGGCTTCTCGGTTTCTGATATTATTTTTCACAAAGCATGAGGAGGTTGCAACGAAAAAACTTCAAATGAACTTATCATTGTAAAACCGACGGCTTTGTAGATTTTTACATGAACTGCAAAATCTACAGCAAGTAGTAACCAGACAAGGATCTCCTCAAATGTGCCAGAACTCAAAAGACAACACCGAAAGTCACGAAAAGGTCTCTGAGAGTCGCAAATTAACTCCTCTGACCAAACGAAAACTTATAATTGAAAATGGAATGGAGTCATGCATCAAAATTATTACCTCCGATTTTGGTTGCGGCGAGAACACAGAAACAATTGAGGAAATTCAAAACTAAATCAAGGAGTTTCAGTAAAGGTAAGCTTTACAACTCAAGTTTTTTAGACAAAGAACCATCGTCTGACCGTGAAGTACTGTGTTCTAATAAGAGCTAATTTTAATGCAAGATTAGGCCTACTTCTGTGTTCCAAAAATATAAAAATGCACCATCTCCTTCTTTCCATGTTACTCATCAGTCGGCACAAACTTTTGCTTTGAATGCACCATTCAGATCTACGCAACAGTTTTTTACGCTTCCGACAGTTGGCATATTGTCACAGACCCCTACATCAAAGTCCAATTGTTTTAAAAAATTGGTTCCCAGCTACAGGCAGGAAACAAAATTTGATGGATATCCAATAAGGTGGTTAGATTGGCCCAGTGTAATTTAAGCAACGATTGATTGTCCAACAATGCCCGGATTTTCATTTTTGCAGTGATTTCTGATTCATTCAGTCAAAATTGGTTCAGTGCAGTGACTTCTGATTGGAGAAGCAAATACCTTGGTTGAAGGCTACGGTTGGACTCGAAGTCTGTACGCACCTGCTTTAGCAAGTCTTGAGGAACATTTTGGTAGTCTGAACAGTCTTTTCAATGCCTTCCTTGAAACACCGACCCATCGTAGATACTTTAATCTGACAATCCCCGATAGTTACACGCAAATGTTTAATTTCCTCTTCACTTTGGTAGGCACATTTCATCAACTGCAATATAACCATGACATGCATTCGACAACAAAGGTCAATCAAAATTTAAACATGCTTCCAACACCCGTCAGCTTGGAATGGAATAAGCACTCTTCGGAAGGGATAGCTTCAACGGTCGCCAAAAAGTTTTCTATTTGAATTTTTTTTAGCTAAGGCTTCAAGAGATCTTCTCGCTTCTTCTGCATCAGCTCATTCTTCAATCAATCGTTCAAAGACTTCTCTCACATTTTCTTTTACCACTTCAACTGTCTAACGGTTCAAAGACCTTGGAAATATATGCCCATCCGGACAATCTAGAACTGTCCTATGACAATAAGATATTGCAGGGCTCAAAAAAGACGCCTTGGATTGCAGAAACTCCACTGGGACGGATTTTGATGGTAAAAATTTTGTCACTTTAGACTAACAGAATCCAGTAATAGAAACACAAATGCTCATCTGGTTAATGAGCTACCCCAGAAACTTCAGCAATGGATGAAAATTGAGAATTACGGTAAGGCTTCATTAAATAGGGTTTTGTCTAAAAATGAAGAATGCTAAAGAATAATGTGTACAAATGCCTGAGTTGACTACAAATTTTCTGATGGCCAGTTTGAAGTAAGTTGTATCAGGAAGGAAAACGCCAATACAACTAACAACAGCTGACTGGAATGAAAAATACTATAAAAAGCTGTGAATAGTTATATTGTTGGAGTCATCTTAAGATTGCGCAAGCAGCAGGTAGCAACTTCAGCAGCTATTATCAGATTAAGCAAATAATAATAGCTCCAGCTTATTGTGCTTTTCTTCGGACCCTCTGGAATCTTACTTGAAAAACCGAAGAATAGGAATACACACACCAACTCTTCGGGGCAACATCTTCCCCATGCATAGCGTTGTACGCAATGCGTTGTTCAGCACGTGAAAATCCAGAGAAAGTGTTACACTTTAAGGAGCCTGATGTCTACATGGACAACCTACATAATTTAACAGCAAAAGTTAACATAGAAAATGCTAACAATTTTACGACTGGCAAAAGAAAGAGCTCTCCACGCGGTGTTTTCAACCTGACAAAATGCAATCCCAATATCCGACGAATTTTTGTAAGAATCGCAAATAAAAATCTTTGAGGCCTGATCTGCCATCACCTCCGCCTCATGTTTTGGGTTAACAGTGGAACGCAACCAATGAATAATATAATATTTAGAAAACGTTTTTCAAAAGGTTACCGAACTACTATTTCAGTTCAACGCTTCAATTTTTGATCCCCTCGGAGGTTTAAGCCCTCTAACAATCAGAGTGAGGAAAATGTTACAAGGTGCCTGAAGTCAAGGTCAAAATGGGATGCACCTCTGAAAGTTAAGCGGTTCACAGACTTCGTTCACTATAAAATTGAATAGCTTTCTTACAAGAGTGTCAGCAAGTGGAAACAAAAATTAAATTTTGGCAGATATTGAGCAGATGTTTATGTAAAATAAAATGACTTCCACTGATTGTGCTTTTCCTCGTTTTCTCTGGAATCACAATGGCCAAATCGAAGAATATGAATACACACGTCATCTTCGGAGTAGCTTATTCCCCATGCATAGCGTCTTACACTATTTGTCGTTCAGCACGTGTCAATCAGTACAGATTTTCCCTTACACTTTTTTTAGCGCAATGTCTGCATGAACGACCTTTATATCTAAACAGCGGAGGTTGAAAGTGTTGTAAACATTATGAACAGTACCAGAGAGTGTAATTCACTTGGTAGTTTTAAACTCGCAAAATGGAACTCTAACTCCGATGAGTTCTTGAAAAACGTCTCAAACGAAAATATTTGAAGCCCCATCTGCCATCACCTCAAATTCAAAAAGTTGCAGTAGAACGCAAGTGCAGATGAGATTATTACTGAGAAAAAAAGCTTTTTTAAAGACTCCCCAAAAATCAGTTCACAACACAGAGGAAATTTTCAAATGTTTCACTTCAGTTTGAAATCTTGAGGTACACAATCAGGTTTGTGTATGTAGATGAGGTTCGAATCACATTTTGTATATCGATTTAGTTGTTTCACTCAGCGCGTACACTTTACCCAATGTTGCAATAAGATTCGCCAGGCCAAACTTGTTTACTAGGCTTGATAACAAAAACAGTTTTGGATCAATGAAACGAAATGAGCGACTAATCACGAGAAGCGAAATGAAGAGAATGAATCTCCAAGAACAAGAGGTACTTCATACATGAAAAAGTAAGTTCCCGATGCGGGAAGAAAGATAACAGAAATGCACACGAAAACTGACGTGATCGGATACGAAATGAACTAAACTTGACCTATGATAATTGCCCCTCAATATTCAGTACATCGTTAAATTACATCGTATATGAAGTTTGCTGCACTAAGTTAAACTGAGTTTACTATGTACAACATTTCCCCCTTTTTGGGCTATTTAAATTATACTACTGACAGTTTTTAAATAACAATATTGATATCATATTAACTTTTAATCACCGGTTATGTAACAGAAAACAATGTGCTTGCTGGTTACAACAGTTAGTGATATTTAACAAATGATATGAAGTTTGAATCGTCAGATTTTATTCATAGTTGAAGTTTTCGTCAACTAATACCAAATTTTCATCGAGACTTGGATCGGCTGGGCAAAATCGAAAGCCGTGAGAGATACTATAACAATGACTGGCAAGGGATACGGATTTAGTATGGGCTGAACTTGCGCTGCTGTGTCGGAAATTGATTGCACAATTGAAAGTTGGAATGATTCATGGTATCCTGTTTGTCTTTTTCGTCTAGTTTGGATCCAATTTGAAGGGCATGAGTTTGTAGATTCTCCAGACCAATCATCTTGTTCGAATCGTTAAAATTTGGGGCTCTTCCTTGTAAGTTTACCAGACCTCGGTAATATTTGTTGTAGAGCTTCTTGGGGTGCTGATGTCGAGACAATTTGCAATTCTTGAGAAGTTTTAGTTGGCGGCGCAGCGATGATTGTCTGGTTAGAAGCAAGATAAGAAACTGTTATTTGTTCTGCGATTTGGGGAACGAAATATTCCCAAACTTTTGGCATTCGAACTCGCATAGCGCGAGCATTTTTCGACTTTGTTGAATATACTCCACTTGCTTTATCTCGCTTGCGATTCTTCATTTTCCTGTTTCCCTTTTAGATGCAGCGTGAATTCGATAACATGTCGGGCGATTTTGGCTTCTGTTGGTTTCTCGAGAGGACGGGGGCCTCGCTTGTTGATGTATTCCTGCATTTTTGTTTTTGTTTGGTTTCCCGTTCCAAGTTTGGCGATATCGCTCTTGCAGACCATTAGGTCATTTTGTCCGGGTTGTCAAAGTACACAAGTGTTTTGGTCGGTCCTCTGCACTACGAATCCAAAGGCCCATACTTCTTACAAGCCGTCTAAGTTTTTTATAGAACTCTTTTTTGGATGGCGTTTTCTTGCTATGTTGATCTGGACTGCAGATTCTTTCAATGGCATTGACCGATGGATTTTGGAAGAACAAAGGAAGCGGGGTTCGTTCTCTGCACCATTACGTTCTCTGGTTTGCGCATCCTGGGTAGCTTCACACATAATTCGTTCTAAATCTTTATTGTTTCGATACGCTCCCCAGTGCTATTCGGGAAGATGGTCATTTGAGGTTACCGTTTCCTTCTATGTCTATGTAAAGATTTAGTTTTTATAGCTTAAATCAGAATGTTTAGGCGTAGTACTAATAGCTATAAGCGGAATTCCAGTTGTTTTACATACGCGAACCTGGTAAAAGTATTGTTTTAAGCGCTACTTTAATGGTGAAGTAGTTTGTTTCTTTATTTGCTTCTTCAACACAGGCAAGACGACGATGTTTAGTAATACCAATAAGCCTTCCGACTAGAGCAATTGCCCGATGATCATTTGCTGGAGCTGAAATTAAATTTATATTATTTTTAATAGAAAAGTCTTTACTTGGATGCCTATCAGACGAGCTTATTCTATTCTTAAGGAACGAGGTACTCCATGAAATTGTATAAAATTATCGAAAAATATTATTACATCTGAAGCCTTTGCATTATCAAAAAGTTTTGCGGATGGGTATTTGATAATTCTGTCAGTTCATGATAAAAAATAGATTTCGTGTCCTTTTCCATTAATAATACAAAATCTATCTGTATTTCCAATTTTGGGACAATACATGGTTTATGAGGTTAAAATTGCCTAGCAGTTATATCTGATTTAAAGATTTTATCAACCGCAGTACAGGGTTTACATTGAACGGACAAGGAGATCGCGGTTTATGTATGGCTACCAGCAATGTTTGGCCATACAAAGCTGCCCGGCTGACTTGCATGTAAGTCTTCGATAAGGGCTTCCTTGAGTGCATGAGGAAGGGCCATTATTTTCATCCATGCGCACACAACCACTACTGACATGAAGATCACGCCAATAGGATTAAAGATAGGATTTTAGTTGTTTCAGCCTATCCTCATCCATCGTCTCGTATAATGCAGTCTCTGACTTCCTTGAGCACTGCGCCTTTAATTGTCAAGGATATTATCAAGTTTTTATCAAAAACGTTTCCCACAATTTTTTTGAAACACAGAACTTGGGGACTATATGTCAGGGGAATGCTTTAATTAGAGTTTGATGGTGATTGATGGGGCATATTGTGTACGTTATCCGTCCTGTATGATAAGCGAGGCGAAGTTCGAAATGAGATTTTGGTTACAGATTTGCCTTTCATTGCTGAGGTCTGACTCAATTTTGTAGTTTTTGAGATTGTATTCACTGAACAAATATCCGACTAGTTTGTAGGGTTGAGAAGGGCAAAAAGCAAATTTTTTATTGTTCAGATGCATTGTTGTGCTTTATTGTTCCAATCGAGCACGTGAATTGTTTAAAGAAATTGCAGTTTTAGTAGTCATTTGGAAAGGAATGTGTGACTTAAACCTGATTGACAGATTAGTTGCTTAATGTTTAAAATTGTAGTGGATTTCGATAAGCGAGAGACGTTGTATATTATTTTGCGACGCAAAGTTCGGTTTTTGGTTGCTTTTAGGTAGAGTAGAATGAATAGTATTTGTAATATTAGCTGCGAATGACGGGTTATTTGATTGTAAAGGAGTGCGAGACGCAAAATTGGTATTTATGACATGTGAATTATGTGCTCTTGTGTTTTGACTTAGAGTTTCGATGAGCAAGTGCTAATTTATTCTGAGTTAAATTTACTCGCGACGGGCAATTGGTATTTAAATTAGTGTGATTAATTGCAATTAATTCGAAAATAATTTTCCGCTGAGTGGGTTGCAAAATATACTTATTCAGGCATAGTTGCGTTGCGATGCAAAATTGACATTTGAATTATGAGAACGATTTAAGGATATTTTATGAGTGGTGATTTACTGTGAAGGTGAACTCAAATTTTGAGTTAAATGTATAAGGGATGCGTGATAGATGTTTAAAATTTCATTATCATGATTAGGTTGTTGCGTAATATGAGTTTGCGCATTAGATATGTCATTTAGACAGAAATTATTGGGATGAATGGCGAATTTTTTTTATTTTTGTAGTAAATTAGAATCCGATTAAAAATTTGATAAAACGAGTGACTAAGAATTCTTCTTAAAGTTCTGAAATACTTTTTGCTTGTTGATATGGGTTGGGGGAGATATCATCTACTAAGCCCATTTTGGCTCGGGGTAAATGCTCAATTTTAAATTCGGATGTTAAGAGGACATTGAGCGACTATTATAAGATTAGTTAGAACAATGTTGTTTATAAATTGAGGTCGACGATCAGTTATAACTAAAAATTCGTTCCAATAGAGGTTGTTTTGAAAATTTTTCATTGAACTAAACGACTCCGAGTAAGTCTAACTGATTAATAATATATTGTTCCTAATTACTTATTAAAAATCTCGAAGCAAATGTATTGGTTTCGAGCCATCAACTGTTAATTGTTCGTGGGCTGCTCTGGGGCCGAAGCGAGAGGCGTCATATTTAACACGTGTTTCGAGTGTCCGGATGTAGTGAATGTTTTCAATATGATTTGCGATGCGAGTTTCAAAAGCATTTAAATGAACAGATTGTTATTCAGTCCAAATTTAGTTAGTCGATTTTCGAAGCAGTGGGCGTAGGGGTTGGCAAAGTTGAGCTAAATTGGGAATACATTTTTTAAAATAATGTACGCAGCCAAAAAAAGAACGAAGTTTCTTAACTGAATTAAATGCTTTGAGTGCAAGAACAGCAGATGTTTTAGAATCGAGAGGGCGAATACCTGATTAAACTGTGTTGTAGACTCAAAACAAAATTTTTTGTTTGGCGAAATAGCCTTTTGGTAAATTTAAACAACGGGGTTATCAGCATCAAGTTTTTAAGACAATTAGTGACTATTTTGAAAAGATCTTATTCGAAACCTTTGCTCACAGTTAAAATGTCGTCAAGAAAGCAAAATATTTCTGATGTCTATGAGAGTATAATCCATGGCTCTTTGGAACTTGGCAGGCATGTCGGCATGACCATAAAAGCCCCTTTTGAATTTGAATCGATACGTGCCTGTCATGTTACCACTTACAATATCGAAGTTACAATGTTTTTGTGGTATCAGGGTGAAAATTTAACTGACTATAAGCGTTTTTGAGATCTATGTTTAAAAAAATTAATTCAGACGATTCAGCTTGGAAATTTGTGATTATCTGTGATATAGAATCAATTAAACTGTCAGTATTGGGCATCTGGTGTTTGTTTTTATGAAAAAGACTGATAACAACTTTTGAATCAAGATCTAATATTATAGTTTGATCTCGTTTAACTGAAATAACACGCGGTGCAACAAAATATTGATCTCAACAGTTGTCCACCATTGTACAAAGGATGAGTTGTTGATGATTTATGTATTTATGTAGCGAGTGACCTGTTTATTGTACTAGAAACAAATCCAGAGTCAATTAAGTGGCCCAATTGTGTGTTTCCAATTCATAGAAAAGGTGTTTTTTGTCTCAGTTTGAAGAGTATGGGTTATAAAACTCTCTACCGTATTGTCATCTGAGCTTTGATAGTCGAATTTTCATTCTGGTTTACAATTTTTGTTTGAACCAGCAATAACTGAGTTGCCGGTTGTATTTTTGTCAATTAGTTTTACAATTGGGCAAGTAGGTTTGGTTTTCAACACACACGAGCAAAGTGGTTCGGGTGGGGGCACAATTTTTGCAGGTTTTTCCTTCTGCGATATATTTTGTCTTTATGATTGGCTGACCGAGTGAGACCACAATTTTCGGTACAATTGATTTGTGGGTCGTGTTCATACTTGAAAGATTTGCCGTTGACTCGAGTTGAAAAATTGGCGTTCTGAACCATAGCGTTTAATTGTAGGTTAGATTGACTGTTAGAAATTTGAAGCTGGTTTCAACGGCCAGGTTTCAATTAATTGCTAAACGTAATGGCTGATGGGGTTCGACTGTTTCTTTCATTAATTCTTTCTGAATTTCAAAATGTTGCATATTGGCAATAAAAGGTCTCTTATTAGTGTGTTTTCACAGTTTTCTGAAAATTCTTTCAGTGTTCCATAAAAATGTTTGATTGATTCCGTTTTAATTTGTTCCGTTGTAAGGAACATATACCTATCAAATGTTAAATTCACAGGTCGAATGAAACCTTTTTCCATGATGCCTCAGAGTTCTTTTGTTGATGTAGTATCCATACTGAAGTGCGGCTTTCGGCTGGAAACAATCCTCCTTCTTCCGTTCCATGGCTGAGGACGGAAGGTCACAAGGACAATTTTTCGATCTGCTGGGTTCCATTGCTTATCACCACATGTTGCCGATTTCTAATTGACGTTGACAACGATTTTCCCAATTCATCTTTAATTGTGCATTCCTGGCTAGTCTCTCGAGTTTTGATTGAGCCGATGATCCTTGAATGGTGTAATCATAAATTGGTTCAAATGGAAGTTGTGCTTGTTCTGATTGAGGGCCAAGTAGAGTGTCTGGGGTGACGTTTTCTTTCCTCAGGAGGGTTAAGTTTACTTGGACCTGCCAGATCTACCATTTGAGCGGAAGGTTCCAGCTTGATTTCTCCAAAAAGAGCTCAATGCTTGAAATAGGTCCGTTTTGAGCATCTAACTGCACGGTGTCGTACACAATCAGGTTTGTGTACTGTAATTGAGGTCCGAATCACAGTTCGTATATCAAATCAGTCGTTTCGCTGAGCGTGTACACTTTACACAATCTTGCAACAAGATTCAACTGGCGAATTCTCTTGTCTAAACTTGTCCACTAGGCTTAATAATGAAGACAGTTGTAGATTAACGAAATGAATTGCGCGACTAAAAATGAAAAGCAAAATGAAGAGAATGAATCTCCAAGAACAAGAGGTACTTCGTACAAGAACAAGTAATTTTCCGAGTCGGGAAGAAGAATAACAGACATGCACATGAAAGCTCAGGTGAATTTGGATCCGAAATGAACTGGATTTGACTTACGACAATTACCTTTCAAATTTACGTACATCTTTCAATTATATCCATTTTATACGAACTTTAGTGCACTAAATTACAATGAGTTTGCTATGTACAGCAGATTGTCTAGGCGTAATAGCCCATTTAACAATCATATTGAGGAAATTATTACAGGCGGCTTGGAATCAAGGTCCACAGAGGGACGCACTCTGGACGTTAAACAGTTCCCAGACCTTCTTTACTTCCAAAATGAAAATTCATCTTATCAGGCGTTCACCATTCTACCTGCTCTTTTCTGTAGGTACACTTGAACTCAGTCAACAGCTCATCACACGTTCACCGCCTAGTATCTATGAATTGAGTACGTTGAAAAAAGTGTTGATGTAGTGTTCGTGATGGGCAAAGCCAGAGTAGCTCCGATCAAGAGGATGGCATTCCAAAGATGGAATTGCAAGCTGCATTGTAAGTTGAGTTGCGCAAATAGCCCAGTTTATCACAAAAGTGAGACTTGGAAAGGGGAAATTATTTTCTGTGGTCCGATGCTACAAGATCACTCTATTGGTTGAGAAACACTGAAAAACTCAGTCCTAATCTTGCAACACATTTTGGTGGTATTGGGGACTGGCTTTTTCAAATGTTTAATTTGTTTTTGAACAAAGTCAACGAATCAAAAAAACTAACAGATGAAATATTGTCTACCTTCACGTCAGAACTAAAAATTCGTTCCAATAGAGGTTATTTTGAAAAATTTTCAATGAACTAAACCACTCCGAGTAAGTCTAACCCATTAATAATATTTTGTTCTTAATTACTTATTAAAAATCTCGAAGCAAATGTATTGGTTTCGAGCCACCAACTGTTAATTGTTCGTGGGCTGCTCTGGGGCCGGAGTGAGAGGCGTCATATTTAAAACGTGTTTCGAGTTGCCGGATGTAGTGAATGTTTTCAGTATGGTTTGCGATGCGAGTATTAATAGCATTTAAATGAACCGATTGTTATTCAGTCCAAGTTTAGTTAGTCGATTTTCGAAGCAGTGGGCGTAGAGGGTGGCAAAGTTGAGCTAAATTGGGAATACATTTTTCAAATTAATGTACGCAGCCGAAAAAGAACGAGGTTTCTTAAATGAATTAAATGCTTTGAGTGCAAGAACAGCAGATGTTTTAGAATCGAGAGGGGGAATACCTGATTAAGCTATGTTGTAGACTCAACACAAAATTTCTTGTTTGGCGAAATGGCATTTTGGTAAATTTAAACGAAGGGGTTATCAGCATCAAGTTTTTAAGACAATTAGTGACTATTTTGAAAAGATTTTTTTCGGAACCTTTGCTCACAGTTAAAATGTCGTCAAGAAGGCAAAAATATTTCTGATGTCTATGAGAGTATAATCCATGGCTCTTTGGAGCTTGGCAGGCCTGTCGGTAAGACCTTAAAAGCCCCTTCTGAATTTGAATCCATACGTGCCCGTCATGTCACCACTTACAATATCGAAGTTACAATGTTTTTGTGGTATCAGGGTGAAAATTTAACTGACTATAAGCGTTTTTGAGGTTTTGGTATAAAAAAATTAATTCAGACGATTCAGCTTGGAAATTTGTGATTATCTGTGATATAGAATCAATTAGTCTGTCAGTATTGGGCATCTGGTATTTGTTTTTATAAAAAAATTTGTTAAGAATTTTTGAATCAAGATCTAATAATATAGTTTGATCTCGTTTAACTGAAATAACAATCGGTGAAACAAAATATTGATCTGAACAGTTGTCCACCATTGTACAAAGGATGAGTTGTTGATGATTTATATAGCGAGTGACCTGTTTATTGTACTAGAAACAAATCCAGAGTCAATTAAGAGGCCCACTTTTGCGTTTCCAATTTAGAGAAAAGTGTTTTTTGTCTCAGTTTGAAGAGTATGGGTTGCAAAACTCTCTACCGTATTGTCATCTGAGCTTTGATAGTCGAATTTTCATTCTGGTTACCATTCTTGTTTGAACCAGCAAAAACTGAGTTGCCGGTTGTATTTTTGTCAACTAATTTCACAATTGGTCAAGTGGTTTTGGTTTTCAACACACACGAGCAAAGTGGTTCGGGGGGCCACAATTTCTGCAGGTTTTTCCTTCTGCGATATATTTTGTCTTTATGAATGGTTGACCAAGCGAGAGCACAATTTTCGGTACAGTTGATTTGTGGGTCGTGTTCATACTTGAAAGATTTTCCGTTGACTCGAGTTGACAAATTGGCGTTGTGTACCATAGCGTTTAATTGTAAGTTAGATTGACTGTTAGAGATTTTCAGCTTGTTTTGATGGCCAGGTTTCAATTAATTGCTAAACGTAATGTCTGATGGGGTTCGACTGTTTCTTTCATTAATTCTTTCTGAATTTCAAAATGTTGCATATTGGCAATAAAAGGTCTCTTATTTGTCTGTTTTCACAGTTTTCTGACAATTCTTTCAGTTTTCCATAAAAGTGTTTGATTGATTCCTTTTTATTTGTTTCGTTGTAAGGAACATATACCTATCAAATGTTAAATTCCCCGGTCGAATGAAACCTATCTCCATGATGCCTCAGAGTTCTTTTGTTGTTGTAGTATCCATACTGAGGTGCGGGTTTCGGCTAGGAAAAACCCTCTTTCTTTCGGTTCCAAGGCTGAGGACGAAGATTCACAAGGACAATTTTTCGATATGCTGGGTTCCATTGCTTATCACCACACATGTTGACGATTTCTATTTGACGTTGACAACGATTTTCCCAATTCATCTTTAATTGTGCATTCCTGGCTAGTCTTTCGAGTTTTGGTTGAGCCGATGATCCTTGAATGGTGTAATCATAAATTGATTCAAATGGAAGTTGTGCTTGTTCTGATTGAGGGCCAAGTAGAGTGTCTGGGGTGACGTTTTCTTTCGTCAGGAGGGCTAACTTTACTTGGACCTGCCAGATCTACCATTTGAGCGGAACGTTCCAGCTTGATTTCTCCAAAAAGAGCTCAATGCCTAAAATAGGTCCGTTTTGAGCATCTAACTGCACGGTGTCGTACACAATCAGGTTTGTGTACTGTAATTGAGGTCCGAAGCACAGTTCGTATATCAAATCAGTCGTTTCGCTGAGCGTGTACACTTTACACAATCTTGCAACAAGAATCACCTCTCTAAACTTGTCTAGTAGGTTTGATAATGAAGACAGTTGTAGATTAATGAGATGAATTGCGCGACTAATAATGAAAAGCAAAATGAGGAGAATGAATCTCCAAGAACAAGAGGTACTTCGTACAAGAACAAGTAATTTCCCGATGAGGGAAGAAGAATAACAGACATGCACATGAAAGCTAAAGTGAATTTGGATCCGAAATGAACTGAATTTGTCTTACGACAATTACCTTTCAAATTTACGTACATCTTTCAATTATATCCATCTTATATGAACTTTACTGCACTAAATTAAAATGAATTTGCTGAGTACAGCAGATCGTCTAGGCGTAATAGCCCATTTAACAATCATATTCAGGAAATTATTACAGGCGGCTTGGAATCATGGTCCAAAAAAAGGGCGCACTCTGGACGTTAAACAGTTCCGAGACCTCCTTCACTTCAAAGATGAAATTTCATCTTATCAGGCGTTCATCATTTTACATGCTCTTTTCTGTAGGTACACGTAAACTCAGTCAACAGTTCATCACACGTTCACAGCCTAGTATCTATGAATTGAGTACGTTGAAAAAACTTTTGATGTAGTGTTCGTGATGGGCAAAGCCAGAGTAGCTCCGATCAAGAGAATGGCATTCCAAAGATGGAATTGCCAGCTGCATTGCAAGTTCAGTTGCGCAAATAGCTCAGTTTATCACAAAAGTGAGACTTGGAAAGGAGAAATTATTTTCTGTGGTCCGATCCTACAAGAACACTCTATTGGTTGAGAAGCACCGAAAAACTCAGTCCTAATCTTGCATCTTGCAACACATTTTGGTGGTATTGGGGACTGGGCTATTCAAATGTTTAATTTGTTTTTGAACAAAGTCATCGAATCAAAAAAACTAACAGATGAAATATTGTCCTCCTTCACGTCAGAACTAAAAATTCGTTCCAATAGAGGTTATTTTGAAAATTTTCCTTCAAGGAGCTAAACCACTCCGAGTAAGTCTAACTCATTAATAATATATTGTTCTTAATTACTTATTAAAGATCTCGAAGCAAATGTATTGACTTCGAGCCATCAACTACTAATTGTTCGTGGGCTGCTCTGGGGCCGGAGCGAGAGGCGCCATATTTAACACGTGTTTCGAGTTGCCGGATGTAGTGAATGTTTTGATTATGATTTGCAATGCGAGTTTTAATAGCATTTAAATGAGCAGATTGTCATTCAATCCAAGTTTAGTTTGTCGATTTTCGAAGCAGTGGGCGTAGAGGGTGGCAAAAGTGTGCTAAATTGGGAATAAAATTTTTTAAAATATTGTACGCAGCCAAAAAAATAACGAAGTTTCTTAACTGAATTAAATGCTTTGAGTGCAAGAACAGCAGATTTTTTAGAATCGAGAGAGAGAATACCTGATTAAGCTATGTTGTAGACTCAACACAAAATGTTTTGTTTGGCGAAATGGCATTTTGGCAAATTTAAACGAAGGGGTTATCAGCATCAAATTTTTAGGACAATTAGTGCCTATTTTGAAAAGATCTTATTCGGAACCTTTGCTCACAATTAAATGTCGTCAACAAAAGCAAAAATTTTTCTGATGTCCATGAGAGTATAATCCATGGCTCTTTGGAGCTTGGCAGGCATGTCGGTAAGACCATAAAAGCCCCCTTTTGAATTTCAATCCATACGTGCCCGTCATGTTACCACTTACAATATCGAAGTTACAATGTTTTCGTGGTATCATGGTGAAAAATTAACTGACTATAAGCGTATTTGGGATCTATGTTTAAAAAAATTAATTCAGACGAATCAGCTTGGAAATTTGTGATTATCTGTGATATAGAATCAATTAGTCTGTCAGTATTGGGCATCTGGTATTTGTTTTTATAAAAAAATTTGTTAAGAATTTTTGAATCAAGATCTAATAATATAGTTTGATCTCGTTTAACTGAAATAACAATCGGTGAAACAAAATATTGATCTGAACAGTTGTCCACCATTATACAAAGGATGAGTTGTTGATGATTTATATAGCGAGTGACCTGTTTATTGTACTAGAAACAAATCCAGAGTCAATTAAGAGGCCCACTTTTGCGTTTCCAATTTAGAGAAAAGTGTTTTTTGTCTCAGTTTGAAGAGTATGGGTTGCAAAACTCTCTACCGTATTGTCATCTGAGCTTTGATAGTCGAATTTTCATTCTGGTTACCATTCTTGTTTGAACCAGCAAAAACTGAGTTGCCGGTTGTATTTTTGTCAACTAATTTCACAATTGGTCAAGTGGTTTTGGTTTTCAACACACACGAGCAAAGTGGTTCGGGGGGCCACAATTTCTGCAAGTTTTTCCTTCTGCGATATATTTTGTCTTTATGATTGGCTGACCGAGTGAGACCACAATTTTCGGTACCATTGATTTGTGGGTCGTGTTCATACTTGAAAGATTTGCCGTTGACTCGAGTTGAAAAATTGGCGTTCTGAACCATAGCGTTTAATTGTAGGTTAGATTGACTGTTAGAGATTTGCAGCTTGTTTCGATGGCCAGGTTTCAATAAGGTGCTAAACGTAATGTCCGATGGTGTTCGACTGTTTCTTTCATTAATTCTTTCTGAAGTTCAGAATGTTGCATATTGGCAATAAAAAGGTCTCTTATTAGTGTGTTTTCACAGTTTTCTGACAATTCTTTCAGTTTTCCATAAAAGTGTTTGATTGATTCCTGTTTTATTTATTTCGCTGTAAGGAACATATACCTATCAAATGTTAAATTCCCAGGTCGAATGAAACCTTTCTCCACAATGCCTCAGAGTTCTTTTGTTGTTGTAGCATCCATACTGAGATGCGGGTTTCGGCTAGAAACAATCTTCCTTCTTTCCGTTCCAAGGCTGAGGACGGAAGGTCACAAGCACATTTTTTTGATCTGCTGGGTTCCATTGCTTATCACCAGACATGTTCCCGATTTCTAATTGACGTTGACAACCATTTTCCCAATTCATTTTTAATTGTGCATTCCTGGCTAGTCTCTCGCGTTTTGATTGAGCCGATGATCCTTGAATGGTTTATTCATAAAATGGTTCTAATGGAAGTTGTGCTTGTTCTCATTGAGGGCCAAGTAGAGTGTCCGGGGTGACGTTTTCTTTCGCCAGGAGGGCTAACTTTACTTGGACCTGCCAGATCTACCATTTTAGCGGAAGGTTCCAGCTTGATTTCTCCAAAAGAGCTCAATGCTTAAAATAGGTCCGTTTTGAGCATCTAACTGCACGGTGTCGTACACAATCAGGTTTGTGTACTGTAATTGAAGTCCGAATCACAGTTCGTATATAAAATCAGTGGTTTCGCTGAGCGTGTACACTTTACACAATCTTTCAACGAGGTTCACCTGTCTAAACTTGTCTACTAGGCTTGATAATGAAGACAGTGGTAGATTAATGAAAAGAATTGCGCGACTGATAATAAGAAGCAAAATGAAGAGAATGAATCCCAAGAACAAGAGGTACTTCGTACAAGAGCAAGTAATTTTCCGATGCGGGAAGAAGAATAACAGACAAGCACATGAAAGCTAGAGTGAATTTGGATCCAAAATGAACTGAGTTTGACTTACGACAATTACCTTTCAAATTTACGTACATCTTTCAATTATATCCTTTTTGTACGAACTTTACTGCACTAAATTAAAATGAGTTTGCTCAGTACAGCAGATCTTCTAGGTTTAATAGCCCATTTAACAATCATATTGAGATATTATTACAGGCGGCTTGGAATTAAGGTCCAAAGAGGGACGCAATCTGGACGTTAAACAGTTCCCAGACCTTCTTCATTACAAAAATGAAAAATCATTTTATCAGGCGTTCACCATTCTACAAGCTCTTTTCTGTAGGTACACTTAAACTCAGTCAACAGCTCATCACACGTTCACAGCCTAGTAACTATGAATTGAATACGTTGAAAAAACAATTGATGTAGTGTTCGTGATTGACAAAGCCAGAGTAGCTCCGATCAAGAGGATGGCATTCCAAAGATAGAATTGCAAGCTGCATTGTAAGTTGAGTTGCGCAAACAGCTCAGTTTATCACAAAAGTGAGACTTGGAAAGGGGAAATTTTTTTCTGTGGTCCGATGCCACAAGAACACTCTATTGGTTGAGAAGCACCGAAAAACTCAGTCCTAATCTTGCATCTTGCAACACATTTTGGTGGTATTGGGGACTGGCCTATTCAATTGTTTAATTTGTTTTTGAAAAAAGTCATCGAATCAAAAAAACTAACAGATGAAATATTGTCTACCTTCACGTCAGAACTAAAATTTCGTTCCAATAGAGGTTATTTTGAAAAATTTTCAATGAACTAAACCACTCCGAGTAAGTCTAACTCATTAATAATATATTGTTCTTAATTACTTATTAAAAATCTCGAAGCAAATGTATTGGTTTCGAGTCATCAACTGTTAATTGTTCGTGGGCTGCTCTGGGGCCGGAGCGAGAGGCGTCATATTTAACACGTCTTTCGAGTTGCCGGATGTAGTGAATATTTTCAGTATGATTTGCAATGCGAGTTTTAATAGAATTTAAATGAACAGATTGTTATTCAGTCCAAGTTTAGTTAGTCGATTTTCGAAGCAGTGGGCGTAGAGGGTGGCAAAGTTGAGCTAAATTGAGAATACATTTTTTAAAATAATGTACGCAGCCAAAAAAAGAACGAAGTTTCTCAACTGAAATAAGTGCTTTGAGTGCAAGAACAGCAGATGTTTTAGAATCGAGAGGGGGAATACCTGATTAAGCTATGTTCTAGACTCAACACAAAATATTTTATTTGGCGAAATGGCATTTTGGTAAATTTAAACGGAGGGGTTATCGGCATCAAGTTTTTAAGACAATTAGTGACTGTTTTGAAAAGATCTTATTCGGAACCTTTGCTCACAATTAAATGTCGTCAACAAAAGCAAAAATTTTTCTGATGTCCATGAGAGTATAATCCATGGCTCTTTGGAGCTTGGCAGGCATGTCGGTAAGACCATAAAAGCCCCCTTTTGAATTTCAATCCATACGTGCCCGTCATGTTACCACTTACAATATCGAAGTTACAATGTTTTCGTGGTATCATGGTGAAAAATTAACTGACTATAAGCGTATTTGGGATCTATGTTTAAAAAAATTAATTCAGACGAATCAGCTTGGAAATTTGTGATTATCTGTGATATAGAATCAATTAGTCTGTCAGTATTGGGCATCTGGTATTTGTTTTTATAAAATAATTTGTTAAGAATTTTTGAATCAAGATCTAATATTATAGTTTGATCTCGTTTAACTGAAATAACACGCGGTGCAACAAAATATTGATCTCAACAGTTGTCCACCATTGTACAAATGATGAGTTGTTGATGATTTATGTATTTATGTAGCGAGTGACCTGTTTATTGTACTAGAAACAAACCCAGAGTCAATTAAGAGGCCCAGTTTTGTGTTTCCAATTTATAGAAAAGTGTTTTTTGTCTCAGTTTGAAGAGTATGGGTTGCAAAACTCTCTACAGTATTGTCATCTGAGCTTTGATAGTCGAACTTTCATTCTTGTTAACAATTCTTGTTTGAACCAGCAATACTCTGAGTTGCCGGTTGTATTTTTGTCAATTAATTTCACAGTTGGGCAAGTAGTTTTGGTTTTCAACACACACGAGCAAAGTGGTTCGGGGGGCCACAATTTTTGCAGGTTTTTCCTTCTGCGATATATTTTGTCTTTATGATTGGCTGACCAAGTGAGACTACACTTTTCGGTACGGTTGATTTGTGGGTCGTGTTCAAACTTGAAAGATTTGATGTTGACTCGAGTTGAAAAATTGGCGTTGTGTACCATAGCGTTTAATTGTAGGTTAGATTGACTGTTAGAGATTTGCAGCTTGCTTCAATGGCCAGGTTTCAATAAACTGCTAAACGTAATGTCTGATAGGGTTCGACTGTTTCTTTCATTAATTCTTTCTGAATTTCAGAATGTTGCATATTGGCAATAAAAAGGTCTCTTATTAGTGTGTTTTCACAGTTTTCTGACAATTCTTTCAGTTTTCCATAAAAGTGTTTCCTTTTTTATTTATTTCGTTGTAGGGAACATATACCTATCAAATTTTAAAGTCCCAGGTCCAATCAAACCTTTCTCCATGATGCCTCAGAGTTCTTTTGTTGTTGTAGTATCCACACCGAGGTGCGATATTCGGCTAGAAACAATCCTCCTTCTTTCCGTTCCAAGGCTGAGGACGGAAGGTCACAAGGACAATTTTTCGATATGCTGGGTTCCATTGCTTATCACCACACATGTTGCCGATTTCTATTTGACGGTGACAACGATTTTCCCTATTCATCTTTAATTGTGCATTCCTGGCTAGTCTTTCGAGTTTTGATTGAGCCGATGATCCTTGAATGGTGTAATCATAAATTGGTTCAAATGGAAGTTGTGCTTTTTCTAATTGAGGGCCAAGTAGAGTGTCTGGGGTGACGTTTTTTTTCGTCAAGAGGGCTAACTTTACTTGGACCTGCCAGATCTACCATTTGAGCGGAAGGTTCCAGCTTGGTTTCTCCAAAAAGAGCTGAATGCTTAAAAGAGGTCCGTTTTGAGTATCTAACTGCACGGTGTCGTACACAATCAGGTTTGTGTACTGTAATTGAGGTCCGAAGCACAGTTCGTATATCAAATCAGTCGTTTCGCTAAGCGTGTACACTTTACACAATCTTGAAACAAGATTCACCGGTCTAAACTTGTCTACTACGCTTGATAATGAAGACAGTTGTAGATTAATGAGATGAATTGCGCGATTAATAATGAAAAGCAAAATGAAGAGAATGAATCTCCAAGAACAAGAGGTACTTCGTACAAGAACAAGTAATTTCCCGATGCGGGAAGAAGAATAACAGACATGCACATGAAAGCTAAAGTGAATTTGGATCCGAAATGAAATGAATTTGACTTACGACAAATACTTTTAAAATTTACGTACATTTTTACATTATATCCATTTTATACGAACTCTACTGCACTAAATTAAAATGAGTTTGGTCAGTACAGCAGATCGTCTAGGCGTAATAGCCCATTTAACAATCAATTTGAGGAAAATAATACAGGCGGCTTGGAATCAAGGTCCAGAGAGGGACGCACTCTGGACATTAAACAGTTCACAGACCTTCTTCACTTCGAAAACGAAAATTCATCTTATCAGGCGTTCACCATTCTTCATGCTCTTTTCTGTAGGTGCACGTAAACTCAGTCAACAGCTCATCAAGCGTTCACAGCCTAGTATCTAAGAATTGAGTACGTTGACAAAACTGTTGATGTAGTGTTCGTGATGGGCAAAGCCAGAGTAGCTCCGATCAAGAGGATGGCATTCCAAAGACAGAATTGCAAGCTGCATTGTAAGTTGAGTTGCGCAAATAGCTCAGTTTATCACAAAAGTGAGACTTGGAAAGGGTAAATTATTTTCTGTGGTACGATGCTACAAGAACACTCTATTGGTTGAGAAGCACCGAAAAACTCAGTCCTAATCTTGCAACACATTTTGGTGGTATTGGGGACTGGCTTTTTCAAATGTTTAATTTGTTTTTGAACAAAGTCATCGAATCAAAAAAACTAACAGATGAAATATTGTCTACCTTCACGTCAGAACTAGAATATATCGTGAGCTCTCGCCCTCTCACAAACATTTCGAGTGACATTAAGGGTTCAATCCCCCTAACACCAAACCATTTTCAATCGGGTAAACTCTAGGGCAATTATGCTTTTGATGTCTTTTTTCTGAGAGACGTACTAAAATCTCAAAGTTGTGGTAAAATTCACAACACATGACTTTTTTTGGAACATATTTCTCAGAGAGCATCTCCTAAGCGATAAAAAAAGTTCTAAATGAACAAAAAGCTGTCCCAATTAAAAAGTAGACTTTGTTTCGTAGACTTTGTTTTTTTTGGAACTTACGCTCCAAGTACAATCCTCCTTCTTTCCGTTCCAGGGCTGAGGACGGAAGGTCACAAGGACAATTTTTCGAACTGCTGGGTTTCATTGCTTATCACCACACATGTTGCCGACTTCTAATTGACGTTGACAACGATTTTCCTAATTCATCTTTAATTGTGCATTCCTGGCTAGTCTCTCGAGTTTTGATTGAGCCGATGATCCTTGAATGGTGTAATCATAAATTGGTTCAAATGGAAGTTGTGCTTGTTCTGATTGAGGGCCAAGTAGAGTGTCTGGGGTGACGTTTTCTTTCATCAGGAGGGCTAACTTTACTTGGACCTGCCAGATCTACCATTTGAGCGGAAGGTTTCAGCTTGATCTCTCCAAAAAGAGCTCAATGCTTAAAATAGGTCCGTTTTGTGCATCTAACTGCACGGTGTCGTACACAATCAGGTTTGTGCACTGTAATTGAGGTCCGAATCACAGTTTGTATATCAAATCAGTCGTTTCGCTGAGCGTGTACACTTTACACGATCTTCCAACAAGATTCACCTGTCTAAATTTGTCTACTAGGCTTGATAATGGTGACAGTTGTAGATTAATGAGATCAATATCGCGACTAATAATGAAAAGCAAAATGAAGAGAATGAATCTCCAAGAACAAGAGGTACTTCGTACAAGAACAAGTAATTTCCCGATGCGGGAAGAAGAATAACAGACATGCACATGAAAGCTAAAGTGAATTTGAATCCGAAATGAACTGAATTTGACTTATGACAAATACTTTTAAAATTTACGTACATTTTTCAATTATATCCATTTTATACGAACTCTACTGCACTAAATTAAAATGAGCTTGCTCAGTACAGCAGATCGTCTAGGCGTAATAGCCCATTTAACAATCAATTTGAGGAAAATAATACAGGCGGCTTGGAATCAAGGTCCAGAGAGGGACGCACTCTGGACATTAAACAGTTCACAGACCTTCTTCACTTCGAAAACGAAAATTCATCTTATCAGGCATTCACCATTCTACATGCTCTTTTCTGTAGGTGCACGTAAACTCAGTCAACAGCTCATCAAGCGTTCACAGCCTAGTATCTAAGAATTGAGTACGTTGACAAAACTGTTGATGTAGTGTTCGTGATGGGCAAAGCCAGAGTAGCTCCGATCAAGAGGATGGCATTCCAAAGACAGAATTGCAAGCTGCATTGTAAGTTGAGTTGCGCAAATAGCTCAGTTTATCACAAAAGTGAGACTTGGAAAGGGTAAATTATTTTCTGTGGTACGATGCTACAAGAACACTCTATTGGTTGAGAAGCACCGAAAAACTCAGTCCTAATCTTGCAACACATTTTGGTGGTATTGGGGACTGGCTTTTTCAAATGTTTAATTTGCTTTTGAACAAAGTCGTCGAATCAAAAAAACTAACAGATGAAATATTGTCTACCTTCACGTCAGAACTAGAATATATCGTGAGCTCTCGCCCTCTCACAAACATATCGAGTGACATTAAGGGTTCACTCCCCCTAACACCAAACCATTTTCAATCGGGTAAACTCTAGGGCAATTATGCTTTTGATGTCTTTTTTCTGAGAGACGTACTAAAATCTCAAAGTTGTGGTAAAATTCACAACACATGAGCAAAGTGGTTCGGGTGGGGGCACAATTTTTGCAGGTTTTTCCTTCTGCGATATATTTTGTCTTTATTATTGGCTGACCGAGTGAGACCACAATTTTCGGTACAATTGATTTGTGGGTCGTGTTCATACTTGAAAGATTTGCCGTTGACTCGAGTTGAAAAATTGGCGTTCTGAACCATAGCGTTTAATTGTAGGTTAGATTGACTGTTAGAAATTTGAAGCTGGTTTCAACGGCCAGGTTTCAATTAATTGCTAAACGTAATGGCTGATGGGGTTCGACTGTTTCTTTCATTAATTCTTTCTGAATTTCAAAATGTTGCATATTGGCAATAAAAGGTCTCTTATTAGTGTGTTTTCACAGTTTTCTGAAAATTCTTTCAGTGTTCCATAAAAATGTTTGATTGATTCCTTTTTAATTTGTTCCGTTGTAAGGAACATATACCTATCAAATGTTAAATTCACAGGTCGAATGAAACCTTTTTCCATGATGCCTCAGAGTTCTTTTGTTGATGTAGTATCCATACTGAAGTGCGGCTTTCGGCTGGAAACAATCCTCCTTCTTTCCGTTCCATGGCTGAGGACGGAAGGTCTCAAGGACAATTTTTCGATCTGCTGGGTTCCATTGCTTATCACCACATGTTGCCGATTTCTAATTGACGTTGACAACGATTTTCCCAATTCATCTTTAATTGTGCATTCCTGGCTAGTCTCTCGAGTTTTGATTGAGCCGATGATCCTTGGATGGTGTAATCATAAATTGGTTCAAATGGAAGTTGTGCTGGTTCTGATTGAGGGCCAAGTAGAGTGTCTGGGGTGACGTTTTCTTTCGTCAGGAGGGCTAACTTTATTTGGACCTGCCAGATCTACCATTTGAGCGGAAGGTTCCAGCTTGATTTCTCCAAAAAGAGCTCAATGCTTAAAATAGGTCAGTTTTGTGCATCTAACTGCACGGTGTCGTACACAATCAGGTTTGTGTACTGTAATTGAGGTCCGAATCACAGTTTGTATATCAAATCAGTCGTTTCGCTGAGCGTGTACACTTTACACGATCTTGCAACAAGATTCACCTGTCTAAACTTGTCTACTAGGCTTGATAATGGTGACAGTTGTAGATTAATGAGATGAATTGCGCGACTAATAATGAAAAGCAAAATGAAGAGAATGAATCTCCAAGAACAAGAGGTACTTCGTACAAGAACAAGTAATTTCCCGATGCGGGAAGAAGAATAACAGACATGCACATGAAAGCTGAAGTGAATTTGAATCCGAAATGAACTGAATTTGACTTACGACAATTACCTTTCAAATTTACGTACATCTTTCAATTATATCCATTTTATACGAACTCTACTGCACTAAATTAAAATGAGTTTGCTCAGTACAGCAGATCGTCTAGGCGTAATAGCCCATTTAACAATCAATTTGAGGAAAATAATACAGGCGGCTTGGAATCAAGGTCCAGAGAGGGACGCACTCTGGACGTTAAACAGTTCACAGACCTTCTTCACTTCAAAATTGAAAGTTCATCTTGTCAGGCGTTCACCATTCTACATGCTCTTTTCTGTAGGTACACGTAAACTCAGTCAACAGCTCATCACACGTTCACAGCCTAGTATCTTTGAATTGAGTACGTTGAAAAAACAATTGATGTAGTGTTCGTGATTGACAAAGCCAGAGTAGCTCCGATCAAGAGGATGGCATTCCAAAGACAGAATTGCAAGCTGCATTGTAAGTTGAGTTGCGCAAATAGCTCAGTTTATCACAAAAGTGAGACTTGGAAAGGGTAAATTATTTTCTGTGGTACGATGCTACAAGAACACTCTATTGGTTGAGAAGCACCGAAAAACTCAGTCCTAATCTTGCAACACATTTTGGTGGTATTGGGGACTGGCTTTTTCAAATGTTTAATTTGTTTTTGAACAAAGTCATCGAATCAAAAAAACTAACAGATGAAATATTGTCTACCTTCACGTCAGAACTAAAATTTCGTTCCAATAGAGGTTATTTTGAAAAATTTTCAATGAACTAAACCACTCCGAGTAAGTCTAACTCATTAATAATATATTGTTCTTAATTACTTATTAAAAATCTCGAAGCAAATGTATTGGTTTCGAGCCACCAACTGTTAATTGTTCGTGGGCTAATCCATAAATTTGATTAAGATCTTTTTCTTGCAAAACTTCAGCTAATTTACCTTCACGTCAGAACTAGAATATATCGTGAGCTCTCGCCCTCTCACAAACATATCGAGTGACCTTAAGGGATCAATTCCCCTAACACAAAACCATTTTCAATCGGGTAAATTCTAGGGCAATTATCCTTTTGATGTTTTTTTTCTGAGAGATGTACTAAAATCTCAAAGTTGTGGTAAAATTCACAACACATGACATTTTTTTGGAACATATTTCTCAGAAAATATCTCCTAAGCGATAAAAAAGTTTTCAAATGGACTAAAAGCAGTCCCAATTAAAAAGTAGACTTTGTTTCGTAGAGTTTGTTTTTTTGGAACTTACGCTCCAAGTACTTTGGCCACTTTCCAAAGTAATAAACGTATATCTTGGTTCAGATCAAATTGCCATTTCCGTTACACATAAACAACAACTTCATAAAAAATTTCTTACAAACTTGCTTTCTCGTAGCCGCCTGAGTAAAATGGACAAAATATCTTGTTATTTCAAACAGACGATTATCAAATTGACCACAAAGTTGTAACAATTCATTTTTTGCTGTCAAGATCATTTAAAAAACAGGAAAATGTTTTCATTTGCCAATTGCTAGATCGCCAGAAACTTCAAAAAGTATTAGCACAGTAGGTGTAAAGAGTAGGTTCTTTTTAATAATATTTAGCTTTTTAAGTAATTATGTTAACAGAGGCACCAGTAGACCCTTCATCGGCAAAATGAAAATTATTACTGAGTTTTTATAAAGTAAAGGCTATGGTAGATTTTTGGAAAGGTATAAGGTACGGGTTTCTAACACCCAATTGCAAGTTTTGATTCTTTTTGTTAGACCTAATGTTGGGAAAAAGACCATTTTTCTTGGAACTTTTGGTGCAATTTTTACTTTTCTGCGCAGGTAGGAAAAGTTGCGGCGTCGTAGCAAACTTTTACTCCTCTCAGATCTTTCGGATAGCTATATTTTGCCATCCCTTTTGCGTGTTTGCGGCCCTGCACTTTTGCGAAAATGGTATCTCTTTTTTGCGCTTAGCGGCCTAATTTACCTTTTTAACCACTGATTGTAATCTTCGGAAAAACGTTCATTGAAATCCATAAATTTGATTAAGATCTTTTTCTTGCAAAACTTCAGCTAATTTACCTTCACGTCAGAACTAGAATATATCGTGAGCTCTCGCCCTCTCACAAACATATCGAGTGACATTAAGGGTTCAATCCCCCTAACACCAAACCATTTTCAATCGGGTAAACTCTAAGGCAATTATCCTTTTGATGTTTTATTCTGAGAGATGTACTAAAATCTCAAAGTTGTGGTAAAATTCACAACACATGACTTTTTTTGGAACATATTTCTCAGAGAATATCTCCTAAGCGATAAAAAAGTTTTCAAATGGACTAAAAGCTGTCCCAATTAAAAAGTAGACTTTGTTTCGTAGACTTTGTTTTTTTGGAACTTACGCTTCAAGTACTTTGGCCACTTTCCAAAGTAATAAACGTATATCTTGGTTCAGATCAAATTGCCATTTCCGTTACACATAAACAACAACTTCATAAAAAATTTCTTACAAACTTGCTTTCTCGTAGCCGCCTGAGTAAAATGGACAAAATATCTTGTTCTTTCAAACAGACGATTTTCAAATTGACCACAAAAGTTGCAACAATTCATTTTTTGCTGTCAAGATCAATTAAAAAACAGGAAAATGTTTTCATTTGCCAATTGCTAGATCGCCAGATCGTCAATTTTTGATTTGAGCAAATCCTAGTACAAGTTAGAAACTTCAAAAAGTATTAGCACAGTAGGTGTAAAGAGTAGGTTCTTTTTAATAATATTTAGCTTTTTAAGTAATTATGTTAACAGAGGCACCTTCATCGGCAAAATGAAAATTATTACTGAGTTTTTATAAAGTAAAGGCTATGGTAGATTTTTGGAAAGGTATAAGGTACGGGTTTCTAACACCCATTTGCAAGTTTTGATTCTTTTTGTTAGACCTAAAGTTGGGAAAAAGACCATTTTTCTTGGAACTTTTGGTGCAATTTTTATTTTTCTGCGCAGGTAGGAAAAGTTGCGGCGTCGTAGCAAACTTTTACTCCTCTCAGATCTTTCGGATAGCTATATTTTGCCATCCCTTTTGCGTGTTTGCGGCCCTGCACTTTTGCGAAAATGGTATCTCTTTTTTGCGCTTAGCGGCCTAATTTACCTTTTTAACCACTGATTGTAATGTTCGGAAAAACGTTCATTGAAATCCATAAATTTGATTAAGATCTTTTTCCTGCAAAACTTCAACTAATTTTTTGTTCTTTCACGTATCCCAAATGTTGTTTCTCTGTTAATGGGTTACCAAGTTTTTTTCAACAAAGAATTGTCTCTAAAGTTACTGACTGTACTAATCTTTGCTATCCTGCAAATGGAGCCGGCTACGTCATCACATCATTGATGCCTGATTCATTAGAAATTGTCCATGCACTATTACAGATGTCCGCCCGACACAAACCTCCAATGGTTAATAGAAGGAATTGACAAATCAAAAAGTATACAAAATAACAGTCGAAATTGAACATAAAGTTTATAGAAACTGTGAAGTGATTTCTTTATCATTAGCGCTTGTATACCATAATAAATCAAATAAGTAAAAAAGATTGATTTCCTGATTAGACCTATTGCGACCAACGCGACAACAGTTCATTGAGTTTAAGAAACGCCGTCATATTGAATAATGGGAGAAATTATGCCAGCAAAAAATCTTGTAAAGTTAGAAAAAAAACGGATTCATCTATTGTGAATTGCGATTCTATTCTTGAGAAGGCTGTTTCTTAGCGTACAGATATCAACGTAGTTTTAAACTAACATTAATATTTCTTCAAAATTGATTGAAAAGACAATTTTTTTAACTGTAAATCCAAATAATTCTTTCAAATTTTTTTCACTTTAAACTATTATATCTGGTTTCATATTTGAACTGTAGGCGGGAACTGGAAAAAAGTATCAAGTTGACTTAGAGAGCAGGGAATTCCGATACGCATTTCTTCGCTAGAAAAGAAACATTCAGGACTAACTTTGCATACGATTTACGGCTCTAAGATATGGTTTGTCAAAAAAACCTCACATTTGAAATTTATCAAGCTTCTGCAGCTAAATTTATTCAGTTTTTCCACTTTGTTACAAAAGAAGCTTCGGTTTTTTCTTCAGTTATCTCGACTGGTTTTGGCATACTAACTTAGTTTGAGACATTTAGTTGGAATGGCATAAAGAATTAAACACATGACTTGGTTAAGGCGAAACGATTGAATTTCTAATGAATGTCATTGAGTAATTAGAAATGAGAATTGTTTCAATCGTAAAATTCAAATTAGAATTTCATTTGCTGATTGTAAATGAAAAAGTGTGCCTTTAGTTTTGTGGTCTTTTCAGGCTGCCTGGTTCTCAAAGTTCTTTGGTTTTGTTTTAAAGTTTGAGTTTTTTGTGGGTCCTTAAACAATTGAACGGTAAGACAGAATATGTGATAAAACGAAAAATGTATGCTCTGAGAAAAAAGTTTAAGAGAATTGATCTGTGCTTGGTTGTTATAATTTTAATGACTGGTTACGTAGTGGATAAATAACACTGTATAAAATCAACAAAAAAATCATAACCTTTTTGTCATGCAGATATCCAAAGACGCGATCACAAAAACAAAATTTTTGAAGAAAAACTTAGTTTTACTGGTACTACTTAGCATTCTGCTGATAATTGAATTTAGCGGTATATTACTAGAAACGTAAACTGAAGATTAGATAACTAACCAGCTCCAGAAAGAGCATGCGTGGATCTGTAATGAATCGATATATTAAAGGATCATATATTAAAGGATCGCAATAAAAAATTTTTGTGTGTTGATTGGAACCAGAAAAAAAATATAGTACGCATGGTAAAATGGTGTTTTCGTTCTGCATTATATACAGTACATTTTTTTGGTAGCGGTTCCTGTCAAAAAAATTATGCGGCATTCTTTTTTTAATGTAATTCTGGCATTTTCTACTGCGCATAATCTGTTTTGGCATTCATGAATACTTTTTGCATCTTTGTCTTCCTTTCGCCTCTGAAACGAAATCAACTTTTGTGCCCCACCCCCCCCCCCCCCCCCCATCTTAGTGGGTGTATATTATTTGCACGCCAAGACGCACATGCCATAATTTTACATAATGATTTAGATTTACCATGTAAAGACACGTGCTCTGTAACTGGGGGGAGCATAAGGGGGTGGCCTTTCCCATCACCACCACCCCCCAACCCCCCCCCCCCCCCCCATTACCCATTATGGTAAATTTACCATGATTGGGAACTACAGGTTATCATCTCCAGAAAGAGCATTTCACTACTGTCTAGAGCGTATGGTTGAATGTCAAGAAAACTGTGTTTTGACTTAATCGAAAATTTTTGAACGTGAGTAACCAAAATCAAGAATATAAAACAGAAATATGAAATAAACTTATAATTTTTCCTCCATAAATATTTATATTTTTTGTGTCTTTGTCATAACTTCTAATGTATACTGATTTTTGTATGCGACTACTTTTATGCGTTATCTACTTGTTAAACTCCACGTTCTGCAACGTATTAAATGCAGCTCTCTCATTGGCTGACATATTACTATTATTAGCCACGTGAATTATTCACTGCTGCTTTGTGTAACATATGAACACGCATTCTCACACACTGTTCAACTTAACACAAAATCGCTGTTGCTTAGTACTAAACGCGGTTAAAAACGCATATGACTTGATTTACACATTTCTTTTAGACGAGCAAGAAAGAGTAAGCCTAGTCCTTCATGACCAGTTTCGCCAGATCCATGGACAAAATGGACAGTTTTTCAAGTAAAATGGATACCTGACTTCGAAACATTTACAGTTTATCATCCATTGCAATTTGTTGATGAGTTTACCCCAAAAGTACCAGGTATAATAAATGACAGCCTAGAGTAAACTATCCTTAAACCGGCTCGGGAGTCTCCTATCTATCTAATAACTAGTAAGTATTCGGTGGCAATCGGTTGCATGTTATCGGACTTAAGTTCCGCGCCGTAGCCGAAATCAGAATGTTATTATTTAATGATTACTCGCACACAGCATATTATTAAACTACGCTTCCTATTTTTATCTCCGATTAAAACCATCACCATTTTATTCAAATTAAAACCATTTAAAAATACCTGTACCCGACTTGGGCAAGTATCTAAAATCGACTAAAGTGCATGTTATAGACCTAATGTTCAGCAGTAAAACAATAGAAAATCGCTAGAGCATAGGGTTCAGATAGCTTGAGAAATGGAACCGCACAAGTTCTATCACCAAAGTACGTATCAGGCTTAAGATAATGCAAAACGGCGTAGATCGACATAGCAGAGCTGTGCTGGATTACTGCCCTTCCAAAAGTTCGCATTACTTCGAATAATTTCGGATCTGGAGTGCAATAATGTTCAATTGGATCAAACAGGCGATCTTCCAATCCAATGTACTAGGGGCAATGAAACTTTTGAGCTGGAACCAGAAATTGTTTGATCCATTCTTGCCTTATTGCTGCTCTTAGCGAATCCCTCCTAATAGCGGTATCGTAAAATTGCAGTGGAGTTCTGACATCATCCTTTCATCCGACAGCCATAATCTTAACATCTCACAGAATCAGATATATTTGTGACTTTTCACTTCGAGTGGATGCAAAAATGAAAATTAGGGGACGGTGGGTAACAATCAGTGAGCAACTTGAGCTAGGAGCTACTAGAACGAGAACTACCAATGAGCCATAGAACTTATTTAACCATAGAAGTTATTTAACCAACAAATTTAGTGACCTAAACCTTAATTAGCCCCTGCTAACAAGTAAGTACATTCTTGCAGGTACGAAAACTCGATAGGAGGCTCTTTTGCGTTTACGCAGTCATATATATTCGAAATTAAGGCACCCACCAAATTTCTCCCTTCCGATGAAAATGTTATTTTCATAACCTACGTCCCTGGTATAATAGATCGACTATCACATGTGCGACAAGCAGTCGTAGAACACCTCACGAAGCCCGTAACTCCAAAAATGTGATAAGAATAAGTTGTTTGGTGGTTATATATGCAGTGCTTTATTACTAAGTACGTTTTTATTTCGCTGTTATTTTCTAAAGGCCTATACATTAGCACACGTAGTAATTCAAATGAACATGTTAACATAGAAATGGAGGGGAGGGGAGGGGAGGGGAGGGGAGGGGGGGGGGGGGGGGGGGGGTGTTGGTGGCGCTAGCTGAAAGGATGTACTTGATCTGTCAAACTGCAAACAGATCGGAAAGAAAAACGCTAGATAAATAGAAGCATGCTCAATATTTTATAGAATGAGGTGTTATTGACAGCAATAAGTCGTATGTAGGTAAAAGCAGGAGAATTTTCACTGTCAAGGATGGTGGGGTGAGGTGTCTTCCCCCTTCACCGTTGCCCTCTCCCCCTTCCACCTCCCCCACCCCCAAGTAAATTAGTCACCCGCATTTGTATGTGTAAACAATGCATGTTGGGTTATAGCGCACTGCATATAATGCAATTTGCAGTGGTGCCGCAGACGGTCGGGAGGCAGTAGATCGAGTATTAAAAATTGCCTGAAAATTGAACAGGTCGGTTATCAGCGGCTAAAATTTGACATCTTCAAGCCTACATATGCGATTAGCGCCTTAGGCTATGTTTAAGTGAATAAAAGCAATCTTCAGCATAGTGTTATATCGGTTTTGCCTGAAGCACCTTAAAATGCGATTTCGTGGAAAATGAGAAGAACGGAAAGTTGAAAGTTATGCTAATTGTACAATATTTAAAAAATCTAAGTGAATAAGTGAAAGAGATGCATTTTGTTTGGTTTGTGTATATATTGTATTGCTAGGCGCTTTGCAAATGTTCAGCAAGCGCGTAACAAGGCTACGTGCATACAAGCCGAAAACAAGCTTTTTCTTCTTTCATTCTGAATGTATGACGCTGTGTAAACATTTTAAAACTGTCCTTAAAGAAAAATAGCTTAAGCCATTTAAACCTATAACTAGGTTCAAGGATCTTTTCAACAATTCCCCCCCCCCCCCCCCACCCCACCCCACCTTGGTACCTGGTAGAGAATCCGCCCACCTACGTTCTGTGCTATACTTTACCAGACTCCCATGACCCGCCAGTCGGAAATTATTGCTATGTATTCCAATTCGGCTAATTGCCCGTGCTTGGCTTTTTTTATTCTATTCAGTTTAACATAGTATCCGCATGCGCGAAAAGTTATAAGTAATCCCTGATTGGTTAATAAATTTTCAAGAATAGCCCCCCTTTTGCAGGGGGGGGGGGGGGGGGTTTGGGAATTGTTGAAAAGGGTTAAAACTGCTATTGAACTTAATAGAACCAGCCGCTTCATCATAGAACAAAAATGACGTCACAATGAGGAACAGGAAGTTGACGTTTTATGCGCGGCGAGCTTTATTATATGCAACAGAAGCGTAATGGGGTGGGGTATTAAAAACTATAGCGGACATAGCAGAAAGTTTAGCTCAAACGTAAGATTAAAACCTGACCAATATCATAGTCATGAAAAAGGAATTATTAACAAGCAAAACGAGTCAAAAATAATTAGGAATGGCATAAAATATCTACAAAAAAGCTACAAATATCTGCAAAATTTGTCATAAAATATCTACAAAGTGTCGGAAAATGCTAGACCCCAGGTTCAAATTAATAATTCTAATGGTGATGGTTATTCGTGTTAGAAAGGCCTCGCGTGAATGACCGCGAAGACAGATATTTTTCAGCAATAAAGGAGGCACTGAATTGGTCTGAGTAATAGCTGTCTATAGTTGGCTGCTCTTAATTTTGCTGCTATTTAGGTAATATAGTACGGCAGTGCAAAGGACGGGATTAAATTAACGGGATAGTATATTTAAAATAAAACAGGTTAAACTTCGAAACGAAAATTCTTCGGAAGAAAATACCTTAAGCCGTAGGTTTGTATAAGGTTGGCTTGAAACGTTTTCCATCCACTATCAATTCTCTGCGCAGTTTTTATCAGCAAAAAATTTCGAAAGTTCTATTTCAGATTAAAATTGAAAAGTAATTCAATTGCAAGCACCTTGATTTCAATGTTTCAAAACGAGCTTGAAGCAGCTTGAAAGCGACAGGGGGGGGGGGGGGTGGGGGGGGGGGGTGTTAGAGATCTTTTTTGGGACACTAGTTTTGATGCAAATAGCTAAATGCTTTCAACAAATGGTTTAATAAATTGACTGCTCCTCGCAAAAAGGTGCTACGAAAATAAATTAACATCAGTACAATCTGAACATTTGCCTCGAAATTTTTCTGAAAAAAATGAATTAATTGAATTCAAATTGATCTAGCAATGGTTTTAGCAAAGGTTGATGGCAATAATTGTTGCGGTTGTCTTTGGCAAATTGTTCTCACAATTACGAGACTATGCTGGTAGTTTTTCTGGGCAAATTTTGACCTACTCTGTCTTTTTATGCACTGTCTTTAGATTACACTGCCTTTTTATGCAATCTTTTTTCAAGTGTTTTGACTATTGTAGGATATTATTCAGCTCGCTTTAACAATTCAAGTTGTTTTCCAGGTCAATAAAAACGGGAGCCTTACGCCGCAGAGGTCTACCCAAATCGTCACTTGGAAATATAACCGATCTGTGTAACTCTTGTTCGTTTTTCCTATGTTAATACATTGAAAATGCAACAATATTGCGAAAAATAGCTACTTCAGCAAAAACAGGCAAAATTGAAGGGAATTGCGCAACCCGTGTTCGCAAAAGTGTCCAAATTTTAACCGCGAATTTAAAGTGCAAGCTGTATCCTAATTTTCGCGGGCTATGTATCACGAATCTGCTCGATTTATGTATCTCTTTTTCGCACGCAACGTAACTTGATTTCGCATTATAATCCGCAATTAACCCTAATTTAATGCGCGTTTCTGAGCATAGAAGTGATTATTAAATCTTCATTACTGCTACTGGTACTTATTGCTACTTTTTTTACTTATCAAAGGGTTGAAATGAGAATTGAGAATTATAGTTTTGAATTTTTGATTACTCAAGAATACGTGCAATTTTCAGATGGGCGGTTTTTAAATTCTAAAATCTCTTGTCATGGAAAAAAAACATTTATTTAAGTTCTTAATGTTGCTTCACTCAATTACAAATTAAATTTATTGTTAAGTGAATTAAAAACAGAAAAAAACAAAAACGTGATCAATTAAGTTCGAATAAATTTTTTAATTAGTTTGCAAACTAAGTTTATTGTTCAGTGAATGAAAAACAGAAAAAAGAAATTTGACCTTTTCTGAAAAATCCTTATTTTTCTGCTATTTGCCGTATTTTTGAAGTTCAAATTGCCCAGTACCCTGGATCAAAAATTGTTTTTGCACCAGAACCTATGCAACAACAGAGACTATTACGTTGGTTTTCGTCAGCTTTCGGCAACTTCAAGACCCGATTGAAAAAAAAAACAACGTTTCAAAGTAAAATTTGCAAATAAGCGATTAGAAACAACTAAGCAAAGAACTTTTTTCTAGTAGAGCTATACCGGAAATTGTTTTTGCATTAAAACGCTCTCGAAAATTGGGATGCCTACGTTGGTTTGTGTCAGCTTTCAGCAACCTTAAGACCCGATTGGAAAAAAACAACGTTTCAAAATAAAATTTGAAAATAAGCGATTCGAAACAACTAAGTGACAAACATTTTTTCTAGTAGCTACCAAAAATTGTTTTTGCATTTGAGCCTACGCAAAGAAGGACTAATACGATGGTTCTCGTCAGCTTTCGGGAACTCTAAAACCCGATTGAAAAAACGATGTTTTAAATAAAATTTATAAATAAGCGATGAGAATCAACTAAGTGACAATTTTTTTTCTAGTAGAGTTATACCAAAACTTGATTTCGCATTAGTACCTACGCAAAAGGAGGGACTGCTACGTTGGTTTTTTTCAGCTTTCGGTAACGCTAAGACCCGATTGAAAAAAAACGTTGTAAAATAATATTAGCAGGTCAGCGATTAGGAACAACTAAAGAACATTTTTTCTAGTGGAGCTATACCAAAATTTAGTTTTGCATTAGAACCTACGCAAAAAAGGGACTACTACGTTGTATTTCGTTAGCTTTCGGCGACTCTAAGACCCGGTTGCAAAAAACGACGTTTTAATAAAATTTTCAAATAAGCGATTAGGAACAACTAAGGAACGAACGCTTTTCTAGTAGAGGTATACCAATAATTGTTCAAAAAAGGGACTACTACGTCTTTCGTTAGCTTTCGTCGACTCTAAGAGCCGATTGAAAAAGCCGACGTTTTAAAATAAATTTGCAATTAAGCGACTAGGAACAACTAATTAACGAACTTTTTCTAGTAGAGCTATACCAGAAATTGTTTTCGCATTAGAGCCTGCGCAAGAAGGGGGACTCCCACATTGGTTTTTGTCAGCTTTCGACAATTCTAAGACCCGATTTAGAAAACGGCGTTTTTAAATAAAATTAGCAAATAAGCGATTAGGAACAACTAAGTAACGAACGTTTTTTCTAGTAGAGCTATACCAAAAATTGTTTGTGCCTTAGAACCTACGCAAAAAGAGGGGACTACTACGTTGTCTTTCGTTAGCTTCTGGCGACTCTAACACCCTAACGTGTTTTCTAGTAGAGCTATACCAGAAGTTGTTTTTGCATTAAAACGCTCTCAAAAATCGGGACGCCTACGTTGGTTTGTGTCAGCTTTCAGCAACTTTAAGACCCGATTGAAAAAAAACGACGTTTCAAAATAAAATTTGCAAATAAGCGATTAGAAACAACTAAGTGGCAAACATTTTTTCTAGTAGCTACCAAAAATTGTTTTTGCAATTGAACCTACGCAAAGAGGGACTAATACGTTGGTTCTCGTCAGCTTCCGGCAACTCTCAGACCCGATTGACAAAAACGACTTCTTAATAAATTTTGCAGATAAGCGATTAGGAACACCTAAGTGACGAGCTTTTTTCTAGTAGCTATACCAAAAGTTGTTTTTGCTTTAGAACCGACGCTAAAAGAGAGACTGCCACGTTGGTTTTCGTCTGCTTTGGAGAGCTCTAACATCTAAGACCCGATTGATGAAAATGACGTTTTATATTAAAATAGCAAATAAGCGATCAAGTACAACAAAGTCATTTTTTTCTATACAAGATACACTAAAAAACATTTTTTCGCTAAAATCTACACAACAATCGCGACTTCTACTTCGATTTTTATAAAGTTTGAACAATTTTGAGACCCAATTGAAGAAAAATTTGTTTTAAAATAGAATGAGAAGACTCTAGTATCAACGCAAGAATCTGTGACCACGAAAGATCTTTTTTCCAGAACTCGCTGTAGTAGAAACTGTAGTTTTGTAGAATAACATAGGTCAACTAGTGGTAACTACTAAGTCCTGACCTCAAGAGAACATAAAATAACCAAATAGGTGAAATAATTTCAAAATAGGCTGAAATATTTGAGGCAAAGTATACCAATGTCTTCCGATCTGCAAATCTAGAAAGAAAAATTTTTATCGGAGTTTTATTACAAAATAGTCGCTAAAATGGACATACAGAACCATTAAAGCAACAGAAAACGGTCAGAAGCTAAGATATCTTGCTACGGGCAGCAGAACGTAGATGTGATAGTTTTTTCCTGAAAAAATAGTTCAAAACTTTCACGAAGTTTTCAAAATCAACATTTTGGGCTGTTTAGGCACATCACAAGACTCCATTTACTTGGTAGTAACGAATTATAGCCTACAAACGTGAAACGTTTGAAAAAGAACTAAAGTTTGAAGCTTGTAAAATTAGAAAACGTTTTCAAGGAAGGAAATTTGACCACGAAAGACAACTCTTGTTTTCCAGGACCCGCTATAGTAGAAATCGTTGTTTTGTTTCAGATTTTGGTTCGTCTACTAGTGGTAACTACCAGGTTTTGACCGCCAGAGAATCAAAAATGAATCAAATAAGTGATATATTTTCTAAAAAGGCTGAATTTTATGAGTCAGAGTAAACCGATGTCTTTGACGTCCAAATCTATAAAAAAAACTATCCGACTTTTATTAAGAATGGCCAAAAAATGGATCTGCAGAACCACCAAAGCAACAGAAAACGGTCAAGCTAACACATTTTGCTCCGGACAGCCAAACATAGTTGGAAGAGAATTTGTCCCTACAAAAATAAGAATTTGAATTTTTCAAATTTTTCAAAACCAACATTTCAGCTCCAAAATTATTATTTGCCCTGTTTATTTCAAATAACCAAAATCTCAAAGTTGTTATTTAGGACAAAATTGGCCAGTCCCACATAGACGCCAGTCCCAAATCTTTAATAAAGTGCTTATTACAAAGTATTAAATCGCTTTTGCATGCTCAAAATGCGCGCTTTTATTTAGGCTTATTTGATGATTACAGATACTTTTAATTCGAATAATAGAAACCTAAAATGAGCGGAATCGTGCTACAAGAATTGTCACATATTTTACAATTTTAAAGTATTGATATTTCGCAAAAATTGCGCAAACCCTTTTCCGAAGAATAAGATACAAAGGATGTCTCCTAATTTCGTTCATTTTGTATCTATTTTTCGTGCGAATTTTACTACAGCGGAAATTTTGGGGTATACATCTGTGGCGTAAAGATAAACCGGTAAAATATGCCGGAATTAATTATATATAAGCTCATCGAACCGATTTAGGCTCCAGTTGTACAAATCAATAAGCTTCTAATAGTACGATTGTTGTTTGTTTTTAATAGCTCTCAAACGAAGCTCAGCAATTCTTATCAAACATGTGGTCTCTGTTATCTGATATTTTGCTCAAAAAATTTTTCGTCTGAGCCTTTTGACTTTTCGTCCTCAAAAATAAAATAACAGGTAACACCCGGTAGGCATTAAGCTCTCATGGAGCCTTTTGGCTCACTAGACTCGTGAGACTAACCGAAACTGTTTCAGAGACAAATTTATGGTGTGAAGGGTGGTTTTTAGAGTTTAGCACCCCCTATTCAGCCTCCCCCTCCCCCACTTCAGCCCACACCCAACTTCAGCCCCTCCCCCACAACTTGACCCACCCCGCTCTGCCATCCCTACCGTCAAACACCTCCCTGAACATCAACTCTCCCGCCCACTTCACCCCGCAATCCCCACCCCGTGCACACCTTCCTCCCGCAATGCAGCACGCTCATTCTCTCTCCCATGCGCTCTACCCTCCCGGTCCACACCCCTTCAAATAAGCTCTAGTCTCCCTTAACTGTAGCTAGCTTCTGGCGAAGGCAAGGGCTCGCGAGTCTTTTGACTGCAATTCGCTCGACGTTATTCGGTTATCTTTGAATAACGCCTTGCAAAGTTTTTCAACGATTATGGCGCAGCAAAGTAAGCCTTGGTAAACGAATTTTCGGTTTTACTAATTTTACACAATGCTTTTTAACAACGAGAAACCTCTTTTCCTCTTTATGTTTCCCATTTCCTCTGCGTAAAGGGAGTATGAGATTTGAAAGCACTTGTTTTTGAAAGCATTTTTTAGCGTTACAAATGTCGGGGTTTCACGCGAAAAAAAAAACATTCTTTTCAGTTAGTCACAAATGAATAACGTTAGCTGACCGTAAGATTTAATCGGCCTTCTTGGGGTTTTTGTATTAATCCCTGTGACCTCGAATAAAGTTCGAAACAGTTTTTTTTCTGTCATGCAGGCCATTTGTCGCGCGAGTTGCGTTTGTGACGTCGTTTTTGGAGTTTTTGAAAGGATATTTCACTCTAATTTCAGCGGAGTTTTACATTATCTTTATTTGTAAATCAATTAATGACATCACAACATTTAGTAGCCATATCATTGCTCAAAAATTTTTTTGTGTCACTTAGGCTAGAGCATAGTCAATAACGAAAGTTCACTCCTTTTTTTAAAAACTAATTTCCGGTTAAAAATGTTATAGCTACGTTTCAGTGTTCATAGACACTATGAACGTGTATTTGATTGCGTTGCGCTTTTTATAAACGTTTAAAAATGTATTAGCACTATTTTGCTGAAACTTATTACGCACTAGATTTTAAGTTTTCGAGGAATAATGACAGTGTTTACCGATTGATGTGTAATCTAATTTGTTAGTAGCAATTAGGTTGAAGGAATTAGGTTGAAGCAGTTTTTGTAAACCTATCTCTTTTATGCAAAACTTTTGCTGGATCGTTTTATTCTAGAAGGTTCTTTCAATTTCGCTTCTTGAGTGACTTCTTCTGGCTTGATTTCATGATTTTTGTGTGACTTAAACTTCTTTCATTCAGGAATTGATGATGTTAGCACAAATCATATTGAAAGATCAGAACTGTCACTAGAACATAATAGCCCATTAGTTAATGCAGCTGTTTAGTACGCCGGATGTGGGGGGTCTTAAGTCCATATAAATTTGAGACATCACGTTTTGTTTTTATTTGTCATTTTCCATTTTTTCCCCTTTTTGAGAACTATGATTTGAGAACGTACGATAAAAACCTACGTGTCGGTATTAGCGAATGTGGCTCAACTACTAACAATCTTACTGATCTATCTTTCAAATTATGGATTAAATATCTCAATGAGCGTTTTTTTTCTGTTTTTCTATTGGAGAGGATAGGATTAGCAAAGAAACTGCTCCTAAAGAAAAAGTTTCTCGCTCTGAAATTCTCTAGTTTGATTCTGGATGACAAAGTAAATGATAATGAGGTGGCGAAATATGACAATGTATAGCAAAACAAACAATATATGCTTTTCGAATTTGCAAAGAAATGAAATTAGTTTCTACCAAATGTCAGGAGCTGCTTAAAGTAATGTGAGCAATGACGTTTTTAGAGAAATAGATATCCAATTTTTACGTATCTTACGTATCTTCGATTAAAAACGTGTTATGTAGAAAAGTTTAGCGTTATAAGTAAAGAAGTTTTTATTTTCTGTGTCCCTGGAAGCTACATGACTTGATCTTTTCCGCAAGAATGAGATCCGTTTTCCCTGTCGCTATTAAAACTTCTCTCAGCAAGTCTCTTCAACAAAAGGAGTTCTCAATTTAATTTAAAGATTTCGAATTTTTGACGGTTTTGATACATTAGGTTGTTGTAAATATTAGCCCAAGCAGTATTACTGACAATAATTGACCTGCTTCAGAACGCAGAATATTTCTCAACAAAATTTTGATGAGTTTGTGTTCGCATAAAAGTTTGAGTTCAAATGTAATTATTGTGTGATATTTAATTGATTAGGGGCATTGTTGCCTCAAGAAGTCATATTATTTAGTTTATTTTATGGTTTAACCAAATTAACTGTTTTGTGGGTACAGGTGCTTTGCTTAAATGTTTCAATTTGCTGCAAATTGAAGTGAAAAGTTTGTTTAAATGACAACGTTTTACAGGGTTGCTTTCAGTTTTCATTAAGTCGAGCTTTTTTTAATGTCATCTAAAATTAAAATGTTTTATGAAAGAAGTTGGGATTTGTCATTTTTTATTGACTTTTACTCGATATCGGAATCGGTTGTTATTATAGGATGTGGTCTTTTGTACAGTTTTAGTGAATATACCCGTAAAATTAGTTTATAAATAAATTTTTTAATAGCCGCACATCGATAGCGAGTTTGATTGATTGCAGTAAAGTCAAAGCAACTGAAAATGCAGTAGAAAGTTTGTCTAAATGACTGCTTAAATTTATACAGGTTTGCCTTCAGTTTTCATTAAGTGGATCATTCTTTAAAGTTTTTTGAAAGAAGTTTTGACGTGTCAATATTCTATTGACTTTTACTCTATTTCGGCATCCGTTGTTATTATAGCTGTAGATGGTCTTTAATTGCTCTCAAACGAAGTTTGTAGCATTTATATTGGTCCTGTCGGTGTTTCGTTTATGCAATTTTTCGCTTGACTGTTTTTTGGTCTGACCCATTTGACTTTTCGTCCTCATAAAGCGGGATAAATAGGTAGGGCCCAGAGGGCCTTAGGTACTCTTAGAGCCCTTCAACTCACTAGTCTCCAAGTATGAGATTCACAGAAACTGTTTTGGAGACTTATGGTGTGAAGGGCGTTTCTTAGAGATTGAGGAATCCCCCACCCCCACTGTTGACCACCAGCCATCAGCCCCCAGGTGCTCCACCGTAGCTAGCTACTGACGAAACCAACGGTTCGCCGGTCATTGAGAGCAATTCGCCCGACGTTAGTCGGTTATGTTTTTACACTTAAGTAAATATACCCGTAGAATTAGTTTAGAAATGAATCTATTTGGAACAGCAATGTTGTAATACTGATAAGAGCTCCAATCGTTCAGTTCAAATCAATATACCGAAATTTTAAATTTAAAATCTCAATTGTGTAAAACTTTTTAATAGCCGCGAAGCAATAGGGGCTATTATTGGGGAGATTGTTTGTTAATTCGTCATCTCCATCGATGATTGTTGCGATCAGTGATTTTTTCAATTTCAGCGACTTCTACTGCTTTGCAGTTAAAATTAAGTGAGTGACGACATTTGTTCTGCTTTTAGTTCAATCGCGTGACTTACCTCACTCAAAAAATAGCTTCTGAACTCAGTTAATGAAATTTGACTTTTATGAGGTTTTACTAGTAAAAGATCAGTAGTGTGCATCTAAATAGTGCCAATCTTATATAACCTAATTCTTTAGTATTAGAGTCTTGAATCTTTGATTTCGAATATCGATTTTGAAGAAGTTTAGTGGTCTAGTAAAGGACTGGTGGTCAATCTATCTATCTTTTTTCATTAGTTGTTTCAATTCCATGGAAGGCGACAAGCGTCTATCGGGGATATTTTCTGGCAATCTGATTAAAGAGTAGATCTCATCGTTTGCTGGGAATTCTTTTGTTAAGTGCTCTTTGGTTCAGCTCTGAGCTAAAAGAAATTAGTTGCACTGATTATATATCCCCATTATTGATATCAAGCTAAGACAAACATAACTCAGCTGAGGTACGACCTCTTGAAGGAGACCGCGTATTTTGTTAAATTCGCGAGCTGTTATTTGTTAACTTCATTTTTTTTTTACAAAAGGCCGAGGATTTTTGAAGCTCTGCTCACTTCAGGGGTCTGTATTATTATTTATATACCCAAATTTTATATTTTTCTGTAGTTTTTATGGTTTTCATCAAGAGTTAGCTATGAAAATATATTTTTTGCTAGGAATGGCACACGTTTAACTTTTGCGGGCTTTAATTTTTTGTGCTGAATTGTTTTACATCTTCAAAATTTATATATAGAGTCGTAGATCTGTCTTTCTTGTTTTTTTTTCGAGATTTAACAGGCTGATACTCTTTTTCCTTTGAAATTTTAACCAAAGAAAATAGTTTTCAAGTGAACGGGGTGGATTTTTTATTCTATTTTAACAGTATGTGTTTTCATGCGTTCAATGAAAAATATTTCGTCAGCTGCTCAGTTTTTGCGCTATTTTTGTTTTTTTGCATTCTTTGACTTACTTCTTAGTGTTTGATTGGCAGTTTCGGAAAGTTACTTATTGAAAATTTACCAGGAGCTGCCTATCTAGTAAAAAAATCATTATTTTATTAGTATTATGCACTATATTTATAACTTAATTTGCACTATGTTTATAACTTAAATTTTGCCAACGAGAATTTCAATTAGCTTTTTCAAACGAACTAATTACTGCCCCCTAAATTCGTTTCTCTTTTAATAAGTTGTTTTGTATGAGCTGTTGTTTTTGCTACTTTGCCATTGTAAAGTGAGTCATATGCGTTCTGGTAATCTCGTATTAGTTGCAACTATTCATAATAATATCTACGTTGACCATTCCGCAGTAACACCATGATGATTAACAACTGGTCACAGGGCTAGGGAAACCGTCGTTCGTGGGAGGAGACAAGGAGCTTTGATTTCTGTCATGTGGTTCAGTTGGAGTGATGGTAGAGTTTTTCTCTTCTGTTATTTTTAGACATCATGAATCAAATGCATGATTTTACTTTCTGCAAAATTTTGCATGCATCCGTTATTTTGCCTTCCTCTCTATTTTCATCATTTCAGTTTTTACTTGAGATTTCAAACGTTTTCAAACGGCTGATTAGCAGCCGATTGAGTGAGACAACCTTCCTGGAAAGCTAGAGGATTTGAACTCATTTTATTTTTCAACTAATTTCAATAATTTGATTTATCCCTTTTTTAAAAATGGAATAAATAGAGAACCGCTGGCGTTAAGTCGGTGAGCAGGTCAACTAGTCTCTAAGTGTACAAAAAATTCCCCGAAGCTGCTAATAAGACAGAAAATTGGAGAATATAAAGTGCAGTTTTTACTCCAACACTGTCCGCGCACCCCCCCCCCCCCCCCCAATCCATCTCCGAAGCTTTAGTCCACCCATCCCCACATCTCGTCACCCAGCACGCTCGACTCGGCACTCCCCCCTTTGTCATTTAGTTTCAAATGAAGAATACGCTTGCTAGTCGCATTATAGATGACTTCATCAAAAGCTTTTTCTGTTTAACATATTTCTGCTCAACACGGTTAAAATGTTAGTTTTATTGAGTTGTTTTTTGCAACGATTTTGAACATTTCTGCTCTTATATGCTCTGTGCACATCGCCTGAAATTTTAGATCATTGATTGAACGTTTCCTGTACGAGAGCAACTAATAGTATTTGAAAGTATGCAAATTAGTTTTTGATTTAGCGTTATTTTTAGATTTTTTTTAATCGTTTAAGCTGAATTGGTGCACAGACGAATATTTTTAATTTGGCGCAGAGAGCTCAGAAGATCACTTCCGTTCTTTCTTAGTTAGAAAAGTTACGGTTTTGTTTCCAATGCTTTATTTTATGCTCTCTTCAAAGATGAAATCTCGCAAAGACATGGGACATTGTTTCAATGGCGACAAAAATCCGTATCTGTTACGAAAAGGATGCGGCATATCCTATGCACTTTGAACAGAAGCACAACCTAATTAGTGTCCTTTAAATGTCAGCCAAATTTCTTGCATCAATCCCGGTAACCAATAGGGTATTTGTCAATGCAACATCCTACTGCCTTAATGTTTTCTTTAGTGTCTTCTAAATTGCGCATAGACTCAAAGTTTGCTGTTGTTCTTATTGCTGCGACTAACATCCAGATTATACGCAATCACTGAAAAATTGTTTTTGTCATGACGATTAATGCATCGTAAATTTTTATCTAACAGTCAGTAACTTTTCCGCAACCTCCTCAATAAAAATTGATCTTTGTTGAAGGAGAATGAATAAAGGCTACGAAAATTTTCTTACCCTGCGGGTTTCTTTATACTGCTTCTGTTAGAATATGAACCTATATAATGGGTATTGCAAATATTATTAGAGCTGCGAAGCTGTAAGCTGAGCGTAGCCATATTGCAGTGTTCATTGCAGTTTGAGTTGTAGTGGGGCGTTGTAATTTTTTACGACTCGAAAAGGAGTATGGGAGAAGTCTTTTAATCCATTTTGTTCGTGTGAATTTGAAACCGGAAAAAAATTGTGAAGAAAAAAATTGGAGTTGTTTGTGATTTTTAAACAAAATTGGAGAGTGGAGCAAAAAGAGTGGTTTTTTTCAGACCCCTATTTACGAGGAAGCGAAAAATTGATGTGTGAAAAAAAATTTCCACGTCCAGCTTTCTCAAGAATTTTTTAAAAAATGACTAATTTTTGGTTAAGAGCTTTGGATAGTACTTTTTAGATTTATTGATAGTATTTTCAAGCTTTTGTGGTCATAAATCATTTTTATGCTAATTTGTTTTTTGCAGCCTTTTTGTGGTTTTTGTAGACTTCTCAGTCAATTTTTGCTTCCCTGGGAGTTGATTAGAGACCTATTCCTCGGATGATTTTAAGTATCCATTTATTGCAGTTTTGTTTGTATAAAACAATACTTTTGTTGGGAAAGTTGACAAAAAGTCGAGAGTTGAAACTTTTTTGTCAATTTCTCGCAGTTATTCGGTTTCTTTCCAAAGTTAGACCGGTTTGTGAACCTCTATTGGTTTTCTTGATGTTAGGGTCTCAATGTGATTAAAGAAACGTTTTGGTTTTCATGTGCAGTTCTGTTATATGAGCAAATATTATTTTTTTAGTTTGTTGGTTTTTGAGGCTAAATATTCATTAATTGACTGCAAATTTCTTTTCTCAAAGTTTTGTGATTGGCGTCAGTATATAATAGTTTTCTGAAAGGATTGTATTTCTCACTCTTTCTAGCAAAAGCGTTTAGATCACTTTTGTGATCAGACTTTGATCTTATGTGACATACCTCACTCAAAAAAATGACATCTGCACTTAAAAACTTAAATTTAATTTGAATTAATTTAAGTTCAAAGAAACTCATTAAAAAAGGTTTTGTGAATTCGAACAAGTCTTACTAATTTTTTGCTGATTTTTTACTTCCTATGTATTCTACGGCCGGCAAGTCTATTTTGGAGCCATTATGTTTATTCTGTTTCAATTGCAATGATGCATTGATATCAAATTTAATAGACTTGGGGGATTCTGTTGAGGATAAGGTGAACATGTTTGGGAAATTAAAACATAGTTGTCAAAATTCGTGTCTGAAAAAAAGGAATATATTTAAGAACTGAAATTCGCCAGTTTCTTCGTCAGAGTCTTCTGAGCAATTCAGTGTTCTAAGGCAGCTCTGCTCTTGATTTCCTTTTTTAGTAAATTTTTTCTTGACGGTTGAGTTTCCGATTATTCTCTGAATTAAATCACCTAAATGTCTTGAAGATAGTCCTGAAAAAAATCACATAAAAAAGGATTGATTGTGGCAACTCTTTTGTTATTGTGGCAACTCTTCAAGTGGATGAATATTCGAAATTGTTGAAATCACCAGAACTCTCCGAAGTAACTAGTTGATCACCTAGTTTTCAGCTATTGTATCAAACGGCTATAAGCATAAACTCTTCAGTCACGTGAGTTTCTATGATTTCAACGATGATGGTCAGTTCAATGTTATTAACCCAAGCAATTTTTTCAAGCTATTGAACAATTTGATCGGAACTAATGAAACTCTAACTTCAATTTTGACCGAATGGTCCATGCACTTGAACCACCAAATGTCGATGTGCTTCTTGCTGGGCTTAATTTTTTTCAATTCCAATTTTTATTCTCTATTTTCTTGTTTTCTGTCTGAAACGTTAATTTCAAACTCTCTCTGTACGTCTAGATTGTGGTGTGTATTGTTTGAAGACCAACAAGAATTCTTCAATCGATGTCTCTTACTGCTCCAACTACTACTAAGCTCGGCTCTTTAATATTCTTGTTCTAAAGTTTCCTGTTTTCTGTTTGATTTGAATCCCCACTAGCACTCGTAATTTCACTGAGTGCCCTTAGAAATCAGTTTACAATTCTGTTAAATAGTTTGAATTCAAAAGGAGTTGTATAAACTAATGCGGAGATGTTTCAATTTTTGATCATCGTTGAAATGTTTGATTTTCATTCATAAATCTTATTAATAGCCGCGAAGCGATAGCTGAGGCTTTTATTGGCCTTCGCTTTGTTTTTTACAATTCAAAGAATTTGATTGTATTGGGGCGCTGTCTTTTTTTAAAATCTGTTCACATATTTTCATGACTTTTGTAGTCAAATTGGAGTAGTGATTTTGGTCTCGCCGAAACAGGAAGTGGAGCGAAGAAGCGAGTGGTTTTGTGGCGAGATATTTTTTCGCTCTAATTTTGAAGTAGAGTTAGAAAATGGTGTTCGAACAAAAATTCGCTTTCTCGCTATTGGTTTTTTGTTGACATGCGGCAATTTCACCTTGATTTTTACTGTTTTTTCGATTTCTTGGATTGGATTTTTTAAATGGTTTTCCCACTCCATTCATAGGTCTAGTTTTTTTGTTTGAAACAAAATTCCATTTCTCGTTAGTGGTTTTTTGTTCACATATGGGAATTTCCCTTTGATTTTCTGTTTTTGCAATTTTTTTTCTGATTTTTTTTCTAAATTGTGCTCCCAATTCACTCTTAGTCCGTTCTAGGACTAGTTTTTTGTTTAGTCAATGAAAATTCGTTGAATTGTACGTCAGGACTTGGCCTGCTATATTTTTTTCTAAGATCTCTTCACACATTTTCATGATTTTTGAAGTCAAATTGGAGTGGTGATTTTGGTCACGCCGAAACAGGAAATGGAGCGAAAAAGCGAGTGGTTTTGCGGCGTGAAATTTTTTCGCTCTAAATTTAAAGTGGAGTGAGAAAACGGTGTTTGAACAAAAATTAGAAGTCTGGTGAAATAAAAGTCTGTTGCGCTATTCACGCGCTATTTAACAGAGCCTTCTTCTGAAACTACGTTTTTCTGTTTCAGGAAAATCCCAACGATAATAACAGTCAATGTCACCAAAGAACGAAACTGAAACTGAAGAAAGTTGTCAGTAACCACAGCCAGTCCATAAAATTAGATCATTCATACCAGAACATTCCTACATAATCACCTCTCAATAATATCAATCTAGCATTCAAGAACAGGTACGACTTCCTGTCGCTAATTTTCTGGAAGAAGCTTATCAGATTAAACAGCAGAAAACCCCAATCCAATCCACAAATAATTGTGACGCTTTCGGTTGCAAAATTTTCCCTACAAGTTAGCCCGTTTTCCCATAGCAATAAAGAATAGAAAACCGAAAATGAGTCTTGAAGATGAAGGTTTAATCGAGGCCGAAGACGGCGAATTAGAAGAAGGTGAAGAAGAGGCCGAAGAGGGGGAGGAACAAAGTCCACCCGCTAGTCGGCACAAACCCCATAACGAAAACTATCATCAGCATGGAAGCCCCCGAGGCACAAAAGTTACCGACACTAACAGCACCTCAGCTCTGCGAGATATCGAAACATCGTGTGGAAACGACGTAAAGGACGGCAATAAGGATCTTGGAAGGAGCAAACGGAGTCCCAAGCAGTTTTTTCCTGATGGTTGGTCCTAACTAAAATTCTATACAAAGCTGTTTTTTCAAAAATTTAGATCGCTAGTATCGACACCCATTTTACTGCGCTCTAATCGGTGGTTGGTTAAAATTTATGTATTTGTCACTGTTTAATGTCCTTGACATCAGAAAGGTTTCTTTACTGCTATTATTTTTTGTTACTTGTCATCAGGCTGCAGTCGCTATCAATGTGGGTCGTTGACCCTTAAAGTGATTGCTTTGGTTCTTTATTTTAAGTGTTAAGTCTTAATTGTTTGTTTGTGACGCATTGACAGCTGCAATTTGATTTACTTTAACCGTTTAAAGTATAGATAGAGGTCAAAATACCGATTGGCTATTGAGTCACATTATAATTCGATGCTTAATATCACAATGACCGATCCGTTTCTTGTGTTTGAATATTTTGGCATCTGTTTGAACTTTGACCAGATCTGCAAGTGTTTTTGAGCTCATGCGAAAATGCTGATAGTATAAACGGTAAACTAAATATTTGATCCAGTTTTATAGTTGGCTGACTTTACTCTCTCCTAGATTAAAAAGCTTTCACCCACCATCAAAATTATGCTTCCATAGAAATTATTACATCCAAGGTAAAGTTTGCAAAAAAGATAAATACGGAATAAGCAGTTTCCTAAAAGTTGTCATACCTCAAATTTTCAAATTATACTGAATTTCTCTTAGCCGAAGGATGTGATATTTGATTTGCAGCAAAAATTCTTGAAATAACTAAAAAGATTAATCTAATTACTCAAATTTTTCACATCATTGAAGCATTGATTTTTTTCCGATCTGGAGAAATTGATGAACGTATATCTTAAAATTCGAGTTAACTTAAAATGAGGACAACTGGCTGAGTATGTGTGGAGCTGCATATATCAGTTTTCTTGTATTGTGCATTACGAAAAGACCTTCAAACAATAGATTGGCAATCCTGTCAGAGATTTTAGAAGATCAAATTTAGTATTTCCTTTTTGGCTATCCAAAGAGTGCAAAAACGGGGTGAAAAGACCAATTTGCACAGAAAAATTCTTAGCAAACATCGCAACATTTTTTTAACAGAATTTTTTTAATTTAATCAATAGTCAAAAATGCAATTCAACACCTTTTTCCATAATATAGGACGCTATAAATAAGCCAAAATCAACACATCTAATATAAAACGTAACACAAGGCAATGTATAAGTTAGTTTATGAGCATAAAGTAATAACAGCAAAAATGACATCAAAGCGTCAAATCTAGCAACATTTTCGGCGGATTGCGGTCTAAGATTGGTCACCAATCCAAATCAATCAAAAAATGGAAAACAATTAGGCCAAGCAAACGATATTGAGCCATATCTAAAGTTTTTTGGGAAAATTGGCTGTGGTATTTCTGAGGAATAATTTATGTCGTGCAAATAAAACGGAACATCTAAGCGAAAGTTATAATACGCGCAAAATTCTCCGTCTAATGATGAAATATGTTGGTTGTATTTAATCTTGGTTTCATACCCGGAAATTTTTGGGACAACCGGGACAAGCTTAACGAGTGGACGAACGAGCGATCCGGACGACGTGCGTACAATAGTCACCCCTAGGGATAATCACCTCTAAGGTTGCTTTCTTCGACTATCCAAACTATGTCACCTATATTGAGGTACTACTCGGGAGGTGCTGCCACATATTTAGATCTACTGTTCAGAGCAGTTACATACTCCGTAAACGAACTTGACCAAATTGCGTTGGCATAGGTCTGGACGCGAGCTTACCGCTTTTGATGTTTTAATTCGTCAACGCCAATAGAATCCCAGTTGCTGGTTACCAAGTAGAAAATGATTGTGTTCTGGCGCATAGGTAGAGTGGTCTGCTCGCAGGGGCGTTAAGGGATGTGCTTTTGATGCATTTTCGACCAAAACAAAAGTGTTCAAAACCCCATCTGTTAGGCGATGCATACCGAGGATGGTCTAATGTAATCTTAAACTGCGAACAAACCTATCCCAGATGCCTAATTAAGTGTGCTGCACGGGCGATCTGAACATCTGCTTGATGCTTTTATGCATACTTTCCGTGGCGATGTTAATGATTGTTATTGATGTTCATTTAATAGGTGCTGACTATTTTGCAGTTAAATTACGGACAGTTTTTAGTCGTAGGGTGGAAGTATTTCGCTACTCAAACGGCTAATGACTGAACTAACTGTCCTTTTATGCTGATTACTTTCGGTTATCGTTTTGTCCGCACTTTCGGTTATCTGACTTTTGGTGATTGTAAAACAAGACGGGATTTTCTGATAATGGTTGATTTTTGAAGCTATTTCTACTTGAATTGAGGTTATTGTTTAGATGCTCAAATGTGCTCTCTTACGTCAGCGTTATTTTTCGCGTTCTTTTTGTAATCATTTTGTATCATCTAAATTGCTTTCTTGTACTTTTATTCATGTAGCTTTACTCAGTTTTTTTTTTAAAACTTAAGGGAGGTTGATGGCTGCGACAAAATTATTTTCATTTTTTCACTTTAAATCTTATTTGTGGTCTTTAATATGTCCCTTGACTGGATGAAACTATAATGATAGAACTGACAAACTTCAGTTTTTAGAGCAGTGCGTCCGACGCTGTTAAGTAGAACTCTCACTTAGAGAGCGCGTTGTTTAAGACAATTTTGTTCGAAATTGGAAGTTTTGCTTATGTTATTGAGATTTTGCGGTGTTTAGCTCGCATTCTCTCAACAAACTTTGCTATGTCCAATCACTGTTTGGACATATTCAATCAGTTTAGATTTTTTTCTCTGTAGTAGAGTGTTTTTCTAAAATGGAACAGTCGGATTGTTTCCATAATCAGCCTTTCTTGTTTTTGAGGAAATATCTAATTTCGATTAAACTTTTTTTGTCACTAATTACTTTGGAAATAGTTCAGCATGAAAAAAATGGTATTTGGACATTTTCTAGTAGTTTTCATGTTCGTTTTGCTGATACTTGGAGTTTAACCATAAATGATCTCAATGGCGCCTTACCTTTAGATTGTTTTGTTTTTCACAAATTAGCGTTTTTAATAGGTGTATGAGAGCATCACTTCTGAACTGACTCTGCTACATTTTTAATTTTTCGCGATGTTTTAGATTCAAGATTTCCTGACAACCATTTAACGAGAAATAGTCCGGATGTTGACCAGAAGAGAAGTCCGAATTACCACAGTGGACGTAAAGATCACCCTTCTGAGCCGCACCCAATGAGATTTGCTCAAGACACTGAGCCAACAGATGACAGTAATGGTCAGCAACAAGAGGAGGAAGTTCTGTCAAAAGAGGAGAGGAAGCGAAGAAAGCGGGAACGCAAAATGGAAAAGGTTTGCATAAACTAACTGAAGAAAGAAAAAAGGATTGCATTAAACTTTTAAGAATGTTAAATTAAGTTGCGAACGTTTAGGATGATAATTTATAATGCGACTCTTAAGTCCTTAGGAAGAATTTATGGCAAAATCCAAGAAATACCAGATCAAGAGTTAAGCTGAAAACTGATGACACTTGAAAGCTCCCACATATGTAATGAAATGTCCTGCGAATCTCGAAAACGTGCACCAAAAAACTGTTTGCTAAATTTGATGAATTGACCTTCTGCTCTTAATTATAGAAGATGAAGCGTGAGAAGAAGCGGAAGCGCAGTTCCACTGAAGAGGAGGAGGAAGAGGAAGAGGAGGATGATGACGGAGAGACTCTGATCAAGAAAAGCAAACCTGTCTCTGCTTCTAATAGGGCATCTGTTGCTACTGTAGTTGGACAGGAACCCGCGTAAGTATTATCATCACAGATTTTTTCAACCCACCTCCTCCTCCTTTGGAACCATTCCTAGTAAAGTCAGTAAATTGGCATGGACGAAATTGGAACACAGTTTGTCACATCTTAAGGAAACTAAACAGATTTTTATTGTTGTCATTTGGCGTTGTGGTCTATTAAAAAGGAACATTTCAGCAGTGCTCTTTGGTGCAATACTGACGAATTAGAAGAGGGAGAGGAAAAGAGCGAAGGTGAAGAAATTGACGATTCCTATCAAGACAGAAGTCATCATAACAACCCACCTGCTCACCAAACATCTGTTTCTCCGTCATCAACTGAAGACTTCATTAAGAGCCAGCGCAACATGACAGATCGCGAACATCGACATTCTTACATTGAGGAAAGACGCTCGCCATCTAGAGGCTATAACAACAGAGATAACTACAACCACAGAGAGCGCAGTTCGAGTAGAGGTCGCGGAGGAAGGTATCATGACCAAAGTCGAGGAGGAAATAATCGCGGATCGAGAATGACTCGCTGGTCGCCTGCTTACAACTCAAACGATTACAACTCCAAGGAGCCGTATTTCGAACAGAAACGAAACCGAGGTCGAGGCAATAACTTTCAAGATGAAAACGAGGAACGCGTAGACGATGAAGGGCGAGGCTTAAAGTCGGCGTCTAAGTCTCCGAAATCGAGTGACGATAATGATAGCGAAGTTCTCGGAGGAAGTGACGATAACGAACTAGGCGACGAGTTTAAAGCCATGAAGGCCAAGTGGAACAATGCAGCCTCAGGTGGAGGTGGTGGTGGAGGGGTTGAAAGGAAGCGAGATTACGAGGAATTCAGTCGGCCTCCGAAGAGAGAAAGGGGACCTCCTCCTGGTAGAGGCAAATTCAACAGGCCTACGTCGTGCAAATTTCCCAAAGCTAAATACCACGAGGACCATGATCAACCAGTGGGATCGCCTGAAAACACATCTAAAGAGGTAAGGATCTGTGTTTGATCATCACTTTTTTGGTAAAAAATTACTTGTATTTTCTATATATCTCGCAGGATTGCTTATATCCACTAATACTCGCTGTTATTGAGTATTTAGAGCTTGCGCTGATTTTTGCTATACTGATATATTTTATTTCGATGGTGATAAATGAAGCTAAAATTTGCATTTAATTGTTTCTAAATAATGGGTTTTGCTCGCATTCCAGGATGACTACGCTGCTACTCTCAACGAATACATCTCTAGCAAAGAGAAGGCCAAAAAGCGCAAGAGAATGGACAAGAGACTGGGCCCTCGAGTGGAGGAGGGTGAAGAGGAAGATGGTGAAGAGGAGCAGGCGACAGGAGATTCATCAAATGAACAGAAACAACAACAGGATGACCTCAGTGGGGCTGAAGTTAGACGAACATGTTACTTCTACAAACGACTCGGATTCTGCAAATTGGTTAGCAATTAAACACAATTAAAATCTCTGTCCTTTTCCCCAAGAACAAAATTTCTGTCATAAGTTTTTGTGAACAAACTTATGCATATTATTGTGCTTCTAATGGTTTTCATATCTTAATAGGACGTGGGACTGCAATTACAATTGTATATATTTAACATATAGGAGTAAGTTTATCAATTATATCTAGTAATATTCTGCCTCTCCTTGGTTCCAAACGTGGGGTTCTGATATAATTGTCATATCTGTTTATAGGGTTTAGTTTGTGATCAATGGGAAGATTGCAGCGTTGTAGTAATGGAACAACAGATGTTCCATTACTACAACGCCAGGCCAGGCCAGGGTCCAGGCAATCTCCTTTAAGTTTTGTTAAATAGGGCACTGCATAGTTTCTAGTAACAATGGAATGGTTTTTAACATTTTTAATGTCTCGAATGTTTTAAATCTGCAATTTTTTTAAGGCTTCCTGAAGTTTTTGTTAGTTTTTTGATATTCGTCCATTCTCAAGTGCGAGAAAACATATTTCACGTTCTGATAAAAAGTTACTGGATGGTTTTTAGTTTCAATGGATATGTTTTCAACAATTTAACCTTTCGACAGTTTAACCTTTCGAAATTTTTTCCAAGTTTTTTTAAAACATTTGTATTTTATTAATAGCCGCACAGCGATAGCTGGGGCTATTATTGGCCTTCTCTGGGTTTTTTTTTATTTCGTCGTCATGATTTTTGTTACGACCATATGACGTCACAGCCACTTTTTGTTCATTCGTTCATGCAATTTAAACTGAATTGCATGTGTGACGTCATTTTTCGCTCTTGGTGGAGCGTGTTTTTTTGTTCATGCGCGTGATTAAATTTTTGGTCACACTTGACTTACCTCACTCTCAAAAATGACTCCTCACTTTGAAAATTGACTTTTATTTTCTTTAATTCAAAGAGATAAGGTCAAATGGGTGTGAGTCACTCTAAATGAAGGTTATTTGTGATCAGCTAATAGAGGCAGCAATAAGTTATACAGATTTTTAATCAAAATATAACAGATCAGCCTTCAATGAAAAGACGAATTTTTTTGGTCTGTCTTTTTTACTGTTTTTTTTTAGACTGCCGTTCTACGAATCTATTGAGGCTATTTTCTGGCAATCTGCCAGCAATGTTTTATTTTTTTCTTGCCTCAGTAGCCAGGTAACCTCGTCCAGGGTTAGAGAGTATGTTTTTAAATAGTTGCTAGGGGGCAATTGATTGGCTTTCAACATTTTAAGTTTCTATTAATAGAACGAATTTCTATTTTTTGAAGTTTGAATTTTTTTCTAAAAATTATTGCCTATCGATCTATGAGCCAATGAGTTTTTTAAAGCTTGCAATTGGGTTACTGGATAGCCCCTAGAGACACATAAATGATTTTGAAATAATTTATACCACGATTTTCAGCAACATTTCCTTATAATTTCCAATTGATTTCTTTTTTTTTTCTTAATTTTTTCATTTTCGAGTTAATCGATCTTCAAGGGCCAGTGAATATGTTTCAGGTCTTGCAGATATAATACTGAACCGATTTCAGACTTGACTCCTATATATATATATATATATATATATATCACTTGACACACTTGACTTCATTTGGTCACACTTGACTTACCTCTCTCGCAACAATGACTTCCTCACATTGAAGTTGACTTGTATTTACTTTAATTCAAAGAGATAAGGTCAAATGGGTGAGTGTCAATCTAAATGAAGGTTATTTGAGAGCAGCTAATAGAGGCAGCAATAATTTATACAGATTTTTAATCAAAATATAACAGATCAGCCTTCAATGAAAAGACGAATTTTTTTGGTCTGTCTTTTTTACTGTTTTTTTTAGACTGCCGTTCTACGAATCTATTGCGGCTATTTTCTGGCAATCTGCCAGCTACGTTTTATTTTTTTCTTGCCTCAGTAGCCAGGTAACCTCGTCCAGGGTTAGAGAGTATGTTTTTAAATAGTTGCTAGGGGGCAATTGATTGGCTTTCAACATTTTAAGTTTCTATTAATAGAACAAATTTCTATTTTTTGAAGTTTGAATTTTTTTCTAAAAATTATTGCCCATCGATCTATGAGCCAATGAGTTTTTTAAAGCTTGCAATTGGGTTATTGGATAGCCCCTAGAGACACATAAATGATTCTGAAATAATTTATACCACGATTTCCAGCAACATTTCCTTATAATTTCCAATTGATTTCTTTCTTTTTCTTAATTTTTTGTTCATTTTCGAGTTAATCAATCTTCAAGGGCCAGTGAATATGTTTCAGGTCTTGCAGATATAAAACTGAACCGATTTCAGACTTGACTCCTCTATATATATATATATATATATATATATATATATTTATCACTTGACACACTTGACTTCATTTGGTCACACTTGACTTACCTCACCTCGCAACAATGACTTCCTCACATTGAAGTTGACTTGTATTTACTTTAATTCAAAGAGATAAGGTCAAATGGGTGAGTGTCACTCTAAATGGAGGTTATTTGAGAGCAGCTAATAGAGGCAGCAAAAACTTATACAGATTTTTTATCATAATATAACATATCGGCCATCAATGAAAAGACGAAGTTTTTTGGTCTGTCTTTTTTACTGTTTTTTTGAGACTGCAGATCTACAGAGCTATTGCGGCTATTTTTTGGCAATCTGCCAGCTATGTTCAAGAATTTTTTCCAAATATGTAAATTAATGATTTAACCGAAAGGATAAAGTTTTCCATGCCCTTGAAATAATAAAAATTATAC